>NC_134487.1:288482654-288551203 GCF_040206685.1 Ascaphus truei
AACACCTACCACTGAAACTCAGCTGTTCCTTACAATAAAATATGTTTTCCTAACAATTTCACGGTCTGTATAATTTATTCTAAAACACTTCACACCACCACTCACACACAACACTCACCCACACAAAACCCCCTCATACACACACACACACACACACACACACACACACACGCAAACATCCTGTCATTCTATGCCACACATAACAAATCACACCTCACCTTCACCCTCATAATACACACACTACACTCAAAAACATGCAATTTACAACATGTCTATGACCAACAACACGCACTCACACACACAACATGCGTCACACACACACATGCCATCACACACGCCACATACACACATGCTCACACACACCACACACAACACACACACAAATACACAAACACATGCACACACACGCACTCAGCAACGCCACACGCCCTCAACCACGCAACACACGTACTCACACACACACACCAACCTCCTCTGCTGATACAACACACAAAACAACACTTCAACATAACCTTAACTACCACACACAACACAACCACCACTAAACAAACACACACACCCAACCCACTGTTCCAATTACCTACCCTTCACCATACACACTACACTGAATACAATGCACATTTACACGTCTCACCACCCACTCCCATTGCACATCAACATCCCACCACACACAAACATATACAACAACACAACACCTCCGCTACTAACACAACTAGCACAATAAATCACCTCTTCCTTTCAATAACATATTTTACACAAAACATTACTATTTACACATCTGTCTAATTTATTGCACACAAACACTCAACTAACCAACACTGACACACACACTCACACACCACACACTCACTATCACATCACACACTCACTCATCCACACACACACACCCCACACAATCAACAATCACACACAATAATTACATACACACACTATTCTGCCACACACACAGCCAACATTAACACAAAACAAAAACACACACAACATTTCAACACCTACACAAACGCACACCAAACACAAATAAATACCCCTCACCTCACACAGTGTAGCTCCCGCGAACCGCACAGCACGCCTCACATCTCCTGCACCTCACACATCTCCCTACCGCAACCGGACCGCGAGGCCCCCTAACCCGCTACACCATGCCACCAATGTCCCTCTCCCTATCCCGCTACCTCACATGAGTGAAGATATACTTCACAAAGCACAGAGACACAACCCATCACTCAATGTTACCTTTTCACCTGACATTTTCAACAAGGTACTCATATTGTTAGAAGATACATGTCTCTCTATCAATAACAAAACACTACTTCAATTAGATCTAGAAGCTCCCCAACGTCATCATCACGATGTACTCAATACAGACCTTATGCGAGAGAAACAATACAATATTTCCATACTACAAGAATATGTTGCCACAAGAAAACCAATGTTAATTCCACAACAACTTAACACCTATAACAACATCATGCAGCACATAAACAACGAACAAGGTGCAATCCTGTTTCTTGATGCTCCAGGTGGAACAGGCAAAACATTTCTCATAAATTTACTCCTTGCAGAAATAAGAATGCACAATCATGTTGCACTTGCATCATCTGGCATTGCAGCCACTCTTATGGATGGAGGAAGAACTGCACTCAGCTCTTAAATTACCACTAAACATTGCTCATGAAGAAAACCCAACATGTAATATTACCAAGACATCTGGCCAAGCCCGTGTTCTTCAAATTTGCAAACTTATTGTTTGGGATGAGTGTACCATGGCGCATAAAAAAGCACTTCAAGCCCTTAATAGAACCTTGCAAGACTTGCGTAACAATAAACAAATAATGGGTGGTGCTGTCATTCTTTTAGCTGGTGATTTCAGACAAACACTTCCAGTCATACCACGATCCACACCAGCAGACGAACTTCATGCATGCCTTAAATCCTCTATTTTATGGCGACATGTCAAACATTTTCCATTAACAACCAATATGCGAGTCCAACTTCTCGGCCACTCAAATGAACAACTTTTTGCACACACACTTCTTCAAATAGGTGAAGGCACTTTACCTACTGACTTAACATCAGGTGAAATTGCTTTTCCCACACATTTTTGTCACATGATGACATCACTTGAAGATCTCATACATCACGTCTATCCAAATCTCTTACACAATTACACAAACCACCAGTGGCTCTGTGAAAGAGCCATCCTTGCTGCCAAAAATACTTCTGTCAATGACATCAATCATCAAATTCAAGACATTATTCCAAACACAATTACTCAATACAACTCAATCGATACAGTTGTGGATTGCGATGAAGCCGTTAACTATCCACCTGAATTCCTACACTCCCTCGAACCATCAGGGATGCCACCACATCATCTTCGCCTCAAAGTTGGAGCACCCATCATGCTACTTCGCAACCTACACACACCTAACCTTTGTAATGGAACCAGACTGTGCATAAAAACATTGATGCCCAACCTAATTGAAGCTACTATCTTAACTGGCAACGCCAAAGGCCAAGATGTCTTCATCCCCCGCATTCCATTCATTCCTACAGACATGCCTTTTACTTTCAAACGGCTACAGTTCCCCATCAAACTAGCTTTTGCTATCACCATTAACAAAGCACAAGGACAATCTATAAAGTGCACTGGTATCAACTTAGAATCACCATGTTTCTCCCACGGCCAGTTATATGTTGCGTGCTCTAGAGTTGGATCCCCCCAACAATTGTACATCTTTGCTCCAACTGGAACTACCAAAAATGTCGTTTACAAACAAGCATTACAATGAACATTGACTTTCCTCAATTTCCATGAACTCTACATATTGCCATAAGAAATTACAAAAAAATGAAAGACACTCAATACACTACTGTCATCTTTTATTACTACATTATTTTACAACACACACTTTAACATTACATCAAATACACTCCTCTCAACAATGGACATTCACATCTTTCAAGAAGCATTTCCAACAATAAAATTTTCAAAAATAACTACCGTAACAACTAACATACACTTCAAACATTTGCCCTCATATACATGTGCTTTCTACTACTGTTGATTTACAAACACAATTCTAACTAATATTACATAACATTGGCATCACATTACAACTTTCACATACAACATTTACACATACTTATTCACACTTCACATCCCGGGCAACGCCGGGTTTCTCAGCTAGTATAGTACTAAAATAAAACACGCCAGTGACTGCTCCTGGCTAGATTCTCATTTTCAGCTAACAGGCCTCCCTGCCCATAGCCACAGTCTGTTCTACCAACAATCGTGGCCAAGCACTGCCATCTACTGCACTTATTCCCTCACCTGCAAGTCACCCAACTTAGATTGTTAGCTCTTAGGGCAGGGTTCTCCTTTCCCATTGTCAGATTTTATTTGGCACACTTACTGTATTATAATCCCCCGTTCTGTATCTTGTGTAAAGCACAGAGTACACCGTGTGCGCCACATAAAAGGCTCTGGTACCATTTTCAAGTACAAAAAAAATCACAATGTGTATTACGGTGGAAAACCTGCGATATTCTGTGTTACACTAAAAGGATATGTTGAGGGGTCGTTTTTGGGAGAATGGATCAAGGGCACACTCTGCATCAGTGTGGATATTTCATGCAAGTTTAGCTTGTTATTCTCAACAGGCTTGCAAACCTTTCCTTAATTTGAGATGAAGCAATCTCATTTGCTGCAGTGTCAGAGACCAGAGAGTGTAGCTCCCCGAGCCTGCAGGAAGGGGGCGCCCCGCAGTGTGAAGGAACCCGGGGGCAAGTCAAAATAGTTCAATCCTACCTTGAAATTCTCCTCAATGCGCTCAGGGGTCACAGATTTCGGGATGACGATGACATTCCTCTGGATGTGGAAGCGGATCAGAACCTGTGGCGACACTTTAAAAATCAGAACAAGTCTCTACAAAAAGACGACACTGAAGAGGTTTCAGTATTTGATGCATCAGTTTGCTAAAGGCACGTTTCCCCATCTTAAAGTGCTCTCAGCACCAGGCCCTTTAAAGCAGATCTCCAATCTTGTTATTTTTTGTCGTAGCTGCTATTTTTAAAAAAAAATTATTAAAGGCCCGAAGCCTGTTGCAGAGTGTCCACATGGCATCCGCCGATAACTCACTCTTGCTCCACCCCACCAAGGAGCCCACAGCCGTGTCCCATGCAGGAATCAGTATAGCACTCATCCCAAGCTCCTCAGATAAAATGCTCTGAAGAAATCTGAAGAAATCTTGGGTAACTAAGTGACAGAGCCTTAGCAGCACCTTTAATTAAAGGTTTGGGGGTCAGCTTTCAGGAATAATAATAATAATAAAAAAAAAAAATAGTGTGCTGGGAATAACTAGTGAAATCAGTATACAATCAATATTATGGTAAAGAAAATCACTGAAGGTGCAATTCCCCTTATTCCCCCATATTTATTTAAAGAGTGAAGCCGTGGACTGTGTTTTAGCAGTCGGCCAAGTATGTTTAAATGTTAATTATGTCAACCCACTGTTAAAGATGCATAGAAACAATGTGAGTTGATACATAGTAATAATGTCACACCTCATCACCCTCATCTTTTATTACACACACACACATACACACACACACATACACACACACCTGAGCTGATGTCTTCTTGTGCTTTGCAGCAATCGCTTTGATTTTTGGGTCATCAAGGAGAGACGGGTCATCAGGCTTAGCCCTGACACACACAAAAAAAAAAAAACACACAGGATGACATGGTTACCACACGGCTGTGAAAGTGCATTTCTGGCCTCTCCCCCAGTGAAGGGGTCAGCACCACAGTCTTTAATGGAGTACCCCATCTTTCTTACCAAGGCCGGTCTGGGGACCCAAGGGGACTGTACGCCGTGACAGCGATTCCTTTGTCCTGGCAGTAAGCAATCAGCTTTTTCTGAGACAGGTAAGGGTGGCATTCAAACTGAAATGAATACAGATCTTCAGTTACTGCAAAGATAATGAAGTTACTGTACTCTGTGCCTGCAAAATTCTATGTACTTACTGCGCTATAAAAGAATGTATATATATTTAAATCAAAATGACAGTTTTTTTCCTTTTCTCCTCCCCCCCCCCCTCCTCCTTTCTTGTGTGATGTCAAGTGTTTGCACAGGCAAATCTCCCCTCTCTCCCCCGATGATCGCTATTGGCTCTTTGATAAGGACACAGCGGAATACAGGTAAAGAAAACTTGAATGACAATCACTCCCCAAACACATCACAAACCTACCCCGCGAATGGAAAATTCTTTGCACGTTTCCCTAAATGCCATCTTTAATTGGTTACAAATAATAAAAGGCAACTTTCATTAGCACGGCATGACCTCTCCCGAGCTCTACGCCATAAAGGAGCAACCCCCCCGCGCAGGGCCTTTTATTTATGGACGTCGCGGCTGCCTACCCCGGTCCGCAATGACTTTTAAACGCCGACATCACATGAACCCCAGCGGCTACAGCACCCCTACAGAGGCACGTATCTCTGGAAGCAGGGGGTCCCCTGGGCTGAAATGAATGGGGTTCAGATCCAGAATCCCCCTGCCTCAATCCCATGTAGAATTATTATTATTTTTTTTTTATTGAGAAACAAAAAAACCAGCCCACTTGGATGGCTGCTTTAATCTGGATCCAACTGTTTTACGCCTTTCAGTGCTAAGTGATTTTGCGGCTCAGTGCAGAATAATGAGAACTACAGGCAAAAGTGTTACAAGATCGCAAGTTTAGTCCGTGGTCAAAGTGAATGAAAGTAGTGGTGCCGTGCACATTTTTGATACATGGGGTAAAACCTATTTGGTCGACATTTTAGATGCAAGCAATAATTATATTATGAAAACAAATGGAGTCTAAAATAAACCAAGTGGAATAAAATATATACCGGTATATGATACTTTGGGAATAAAATAATGGTGGTACTCCATACCCTTCTAGCACCCTCACACTATCCCCAGAGAGGCCAACACATTGCCTCCCTGCTGTAGGGGTGTGCAATCGACTCCTATCGACCCCAGATGTGGAGATTCTCCATCTGCACCAGAGACTGAAGTAAATTAAACCAGTTAACCCGTTCAGTCCTCAGGACACCACTTACCTGGTGAACTGCCGGCTTGTATTTTAATCCCGGCTTGTTCAGGAGACGCTCAATCTGAGCGTGGTTGAAGTTGGAGATGCCGATGGCCTTCACTAGACCAGCATCCACCAGCTCTTCCATACCCTGGGGGTATAGAGACGGCGAAATGTAACCACACGGGGAACCTACTGCCTTTAAAGTGGCTTCAAATGCCAGTGTGTGCAAACAACAACAAATACACTTGTATGTAATAAATATTTTTATATTAGTTACTGTGACATTGAGAACGATAAGGAAGGCTGTATATCGAAGTCATACTGAGATCTGCACTCTATGGTGAAATCACCCTACTGGTGCTGATCATCCAGTAATTATGCAACTGATAAGAGCAGAATGCCGTCTTATGCAGTATTTCAAGCGGGCTTTATTTTCCAATGTTGTGGTCGAGTTGATGCAAATGAGACACAGAGAGGAGTCAGTTGGCACTCCTGTATTGCTTAAAGTTGAAGGTGCATGTCCCATATAGATAATATAACCATACGATACCTTTCCACAGTCGGTAAATCAGGAGACAGCACTCAGATGTAGATAACCAAAAATAATGTATTAATGTAAAATATAATACATCACAAAACCCAGGGTTTTGTGATGTATTATATTTCACATTAATACATTATTTTTGGTTATCTACATCTGAGTGCTGTCTCCTGACTTGCCGACTGCGGAATGGTACCGTATGGATAGATAAGAAAATGTGTTACTCTTGGCATATAATGTTACATAATAGTACATACCTTCCATGCATCCAGGAAATCCGTTTCACTCGGTATTACCATCCCTTGCTCATCTGAGGGGAAGAAAGAATCACCAGCCTGCAAGCAAATTAATAGAAAAAGAAACCCATTACAACCATTGTAGGTCAATCAGCAGGTGGGACCTAAAAGGAGACACAGCCCGAGATCTGAATATCTTTGGGCAAAAGTCCCTCAGTACATTTTCTGCTGTTAAAGTCCAAGGGTCTCACTTACAGCCATCTGCCACTACCCCTCGGGGAAAACACCAATAATTCCCTATGAATGCAAGCTTTGATGGAGCAATTAAGAGCTAAAGATGGCACTTTGCTGCAGTTTGAGATACAAGTCTCCGTATGGTTTTTATTGCTTTTGCACATAGGGTCACACTTTACCTGTAAATACGATTAGAAGTGCTCTATGCATTGGGACATCTAGAATCCATCTATATGTTTGGCAAGATTCACCATTCCCTACTTTTATAGTGATGTTTCTACATGTCACACGCAGCAGTTATTCATCCTTGGCAGAATAAATCAGTTTAGCATCTATCAACTGGTTAACACTTCGGATGCTGTAAACCAGTTTGAGATTAACAGGTTTAGAAAAAAAAATGAAGCAGTCTGAAACTAGTTCAGGAGGGTGGGCAGAGCTTCAAATGTGGTTTGTGCAGCGCACCTTAAATCCCGTGGGCCAGTGGATAAGGTAAAGGTCCAGGTAATCCAGCTTCAGAGCAGAGAGCGTTTTCTGGCAGGCTCCTTTCACCAGGGACTTGTCGTGGAAAGTACACCATAGCTTTGTGGGGGGAAGAGAATAAATAACCAGATAATGCACATGATCACAAATGCAGCACCCTGCAGCAGGGAAGAGGTTACAAACAGCCGGCAAGCGGAGTGTTTTAGGTAAAGACGTGTGGGACAGCATCAGTTCACCGCGCAAAAAGTTACTGCAAAATGTTTCAGAAACCAGTCAACGCCAAAAGAAATAAAAAATAAAAAAAAAAACACATTTTTGAATTCACAGATAAAAATAAATAAAACCGCTTCAGTTTATTTACCCGACCATTTGTACTTTTGCAAAATGTTTGTATCAATTCGTAAGGATTTCTGTCAGTTTCGTATCTTGGCAATTTTGTCACCAGTTCTGAAAGTCCAAAATTCAAACTTGGCGCAAAAACAGTTTCACTCATCTAGTTTCAGCAACTTCAACCTCTATGTCAGAGGGGCTTGCAATTAAAACTGCCGTTCATTTGCACAACTAGCCACCATAAAAGGAATGCGCAGCTATTTAAAGAAGTGGGGGGGGGAAGGGGGAGAGGAACAGGAAGTAGTGTGTGCTCATTCGAACTTTAAAATGCAACTTACACTACTAGGTTGACTGTCATTGGCATGCATGAACATTTAAATTATTACAGTCCACAACAAAAAATTTTAGAGGCTTCAATAAGAACAGCTGCTACAGCTCATATATACATTCACAAATTAATGTGAAATGTATGTTTGCCAGAGAAACCTGCAGTCCGGCTGTTTTGTGATTAGTACCTTGCTAACGACAAAGAGGTCCTCTCTCTTCACCACCCCTTCTTTGATCTTCTGCTGGATTCCATCTCCCACCTCATTCTCATTCTCATAGACGTAAGCGCAGTCCAAGTGACGATACCCCACATCTATGGCCTTTATCACGGCTGCACTCACCTTGCCGGGGGGAGACTGGAAGGAAAAAGCAGAGATTAATAAAAAGGCAACAAAAATAAAAACGTGATCTTGTGCAAATCTGCAGGTGACTGGTAGCATCATTAGATTGTAAGCTCTTTGGGACAGAGCCTCCTTAGGTCTGTATAACTATGCACGGTGTAGATTTCAATGCCAAATCTACTATACACATCCCAACTAAGTCCTTTCCTTGGCCAAAACTACTTGCCGGACATTTCTGCACCATAGGTTATGATGATGTGACCCACCAAATGTTAGATGCATACAATGTGTGCAGTAGGTAGAGCGGCCATCGCCACCACAAAGCTAATATGAGTTTAACGAATATGTCCGTATCCTGCTCTATGTCCTGTTTTAATATCTAGTTTCTGCCACTACCATAATAATAATAATAATAATAATAATAATATACAACAACACTAGGCTCTGGGCAGACATCTATTTTGACATGCCAAACGAAATAAATAAAAATAGTTCTCCCTCAAGTGCATGTATGCACCTGTATTTACATACATCGATATGCAAATGATCAGCACAGACAGCAGCTTTAAACAGCCTTGGGTGCTGGTATTAAGTGTTAGCAGCGGTAAATGGCAGAAACCACATTCACCAACAGGTGTCAGTGCCGGTGTGCCAGACATTGAACATCATAGGGAGACACACAGGATTAAAAGCAACAACATGGCTAATTTGGTTTCCTTGGAAAATGGAGAGATTTTCTTTTCAGAGGCAGCTAATCAGCACAAAGTGAGAACGTCATTTTCTCTAACACAAAAAAACCCAGCACGTGTGCACTCAATTTCTCCCTGCTGAGATCCAATATAGATAAAGGGGGGGTTGCCTGTGTAAACCCACTCATTAAAATTTGTTTTCGTTTACAAAATGCATTATAAGATTAGTCAAGACTTGGGGGGTGGGGAAGGGGGGAAGAAAGGGGGGTTCCAGCGGTCATATCCCTAATCAGATGGCTGGCCTGGTTTTCTCCCACACAAATCTGTGTGCGTCAGGAACCATTCAATCTTTAACAGACTCCAGAACTTGGATTGTATTGCTGCTGAAGCTGAAAAGCCTCTTCCACAAAGAGGGTGTGGAAAATAGCAGGCGATCCCACAGGTCTTCTTGGTCTGATGACAAAGGATCGCTCTTCCAACTTATCTTCAAAACTCGAAATGTTAGATCTCAAATGCATTGTAAGGAGCATGATCAGCAACGGACAGGTGGCAAGAAACACACAATCACGATAATCTTTTGCCCATCACCAACCTCCGGCCACTACCACCCGCTTTGTGCATCTTCTTTCGACAGTTGAAAAACAGGCTTTGTGAAGGCCACTGAGCTGGGTGTCCATATCGCAAACTGGATTTTGAAGCCCTCCGACGACAAAACTTTTTGCATCTCCATATTAAAAGGTAATGTTTCCTTATACTGCAAGCAACACACATTACTGCTCAACACACAAGTTTATGCGCACAGTCACTGATCTCTTCATTCATGTTTAGGGAGGTCAGGACCTTGCATGTGTTCAGTGATTGAACTAGTACAGGGGAGCGCAAACTTTTGAAGCTACGCCCCCCCGCCCAGCCTCCCCTGGTCTTGCGCCCCCTCTACCTGCCAGCTGCGTCAAATGACACTCCGGGGTCGCGCAACGTCTCATCACGTGACCCGCAGCGTTGCCATGGAGACACGTCTGAATCCCGGTAAGTGTTACTGTTGCAGAGGCCTCACGGGATCTCCGGCAATTAATTTAAATGCCTTGGGGAGTGCGGGACCTCTGCAACCACCCATGCCCCCCCAGACAGATCTAACCCCCTCCCCCAGACAGATCTAACCCCCCCCCCCAGTTTTGGCACTTCTGAACTAGATCACCGAGTTGAGGAAAAGGATTAATTATTTGTCAGAAACATAGCACCAGTGTACGAGCCACATTCCAGAAACACAGGCAGCTCTTCACACCACCAAAAACACTCATTTATTTACCCCCCCCCCCATGTTATCCATCGTGACAGAAGTGAATCATAATCAGCCCCCTGTATTACAAAGCAATGCAAATAAGCGTGAATCAAAAGCATCACCCTCTTGCCAACATCAAGAGGATTTCATTCGGCATTAACCGGTTTGGAATCGTGCTTCCTCATGAATCGTGCGCACACTGCATCACCAAGAAGCAAGTCTTCCCCAGCGCTCGCAATCATTTATTTCCAGCCACGGCCAAACGCGGCCCACGCAGAGTCCGGATGTCAGTTGCTTAAGCATGAAAGTGCAGGTTTTTCCACACTGAAATCGCTCTTGTAAATTTAAAGTAAAAATGTAAATTGCGCAGGCATTATAGATGCTTGCAAAATGTTTCAATATACATTTAAATTTACAAAATGTAATTACAATAGGCATGCGGCCCATCTGCTAATAAATATTTTCTGACCCAGACCCCTCGGAAAAAACGTTGTCAAAGGGCCACGACATACTGTATGCTGCTGCTGTTCACTCAACCTTTATATTTAAAAAAAAATAAAAAATTTAAAAAAGGGGGAGCTACTTTTGTATTGTGAGAAGTCTAAAATTAAAACAAAAAAATAAATAAATAAATAAATAAATAGCACACCCCGTGAAGTTTGAGGTACCTCATAGTAGCAGGAAGGGGTAATTTCAAGAAACCATAAAGAGAAAAAAGCTCCAAAAGTCTCACACCACCCTCTATACAACACGCAGATAGATTCCTAGAAAACCATACTATTTGCAGAATTACATTAGCTCATTTCACTGGTCTCTCTCCACAAGCTTTGTAGGTATTTTGGGAAGTATATGCAGTAAGTCAATAGGTATCACGCTAAAAATCAGATTCACCTGCAAAACCCATGTATCAATGTGAAAATGACTCCTTGCAAACGTGTTTTCCCCCCGCCCCCCCTCACACACACTACAAAAAAAAAAAAAAAAAGTTGGCAGGAACACAAATTTAGACAAATCCCGCAACTCCAATCTTGGGCAAAAAAATACACAGTTGTGTATCGCCTGCAGGGGATAAATATAAATAGTCCCAACAATGCATGAATGAGCGCGGAATTCCAGCTGAAAGCTAATCAAGCCTGAGAATTGTAACACACCTTGAGGGCTATTAACATAGCGGGTGTTTACAGTCGGCACCTACAGGCTGAAGCATGTTTTACAGGAAGTAGGAAAATGCACGGCGTACAGTCTCAAGTGGATGTGGAGCGCGCCAAAAAGGCATTAAATAGGTTGTCACTGTTAGTAAATCTAAAAGAAATGTTTTGTTTGTGTAACATTTTATATAAACCGTATGTGACCATTTGTATACAACTTGTTTAGTATTAATACCAAATAGTTAGGGAATAGTACAGAAAGGATCAAATCTAACCAACTTATTGTAATTTTCTTTTCCTGGAACTATGGCAGTGGGCACCGTAGGGTTAACTATCCTTAGTGGAGGACAGGAAATTGAATTCTTTCAGGTAGGCCATAAAAGGCCCCTCCCACTACCTGCAGGTAGTCTTTGGATTCTCCCATAGCTGAAAAAAATATAATATAATCTATATTATATTTTTTTAGGCATACATAGGGAGGGTAACTGCCCACTGCCATGGTTCCAGGAAAAGAACATTACGGCAAGTTGGTTACATTTTCTCCTTTCCTGTTAACCCTGGCAGTGGGCACCGTAGGGACATACCCCAGCAGTATTATTTAGGGAGAAGAAAAAATACAAATAAAAAAGCCAGTCTGACGCATAACCAAATTTCAGTAGTATACCGCTGAGTTTGATTTCTTTCTTGCTTCCAACAGGGTATTTAGTGTTCAATCTGAACATCCCTTTTTTTCTTAAGACCATCCACTTAATCTCCAAGGCCAATTGTTTGGGCTCTGGGTGATATACTGGTCCTTGTTGTACCAGTCCCTGGACATTTGGTAGATGCCATGGTGTGTCTATTGCCATATTTGAGATGGGCAAACCATGGTCTCCGCGGCCCATATGGTAGCACCAGTTTCCCCTCTGCTTGATCTGAAGGAGAAGGAGTGGCTCAGTGAATAAAGACACTGATTGACATTGAGTTTGAAGCAGGGGAGCCTGGTTCAATTCCTGGTGTCGGCTCCTTGTGACCTTGGGCAAGTCACTTTATCTCCCTGTGCCTCAGGCACCAAAAACATAGATTGTAAGCTCCACGGGGGCAGGGACCTGTGCCTGCAAAATGTCTCTGTTAAGCACTGCGTATAACTAGCAGCACTATACAAGAACAGGTTATTATTATTATCATCTCTCCTGATCTTCCTGAATGCGAGGAATTGGAGGAAACCAAATATGCCAGTTTGAACTGGCACTTGAAACTGAGGGCATCTGTGTGCCTTGCACTGGGATGAAAGTGAATTGCACAATAATTTTCCACCTGTTTTGGAGAGTAGCCATCAGATCTTTTTCTGGTTGCCCCCAACGTTTTACCAATTTGCAGAATACTTGGTTGTCTAATGACCATTCTCCCGGGTGAATTATGTTGCGACTGAGAAAATCTGCTGTTATATTCTCAGGCCCTGGTATATGTATGGCTGTTATATCTGTAACATAGCCTTCTGCCCATGATAGAAGCTCTGATGTTAGCTTTATCCGTCTATTGCTCCTTGTTCCTCCTTGATTGGATGGATAGAGATATTGATATATTTTACCACGGCCCTGTTGTCGGATCTTAGTTGTATATTTCCATCCTTTACCTGCTTTGCAATGCTTCCAGTGCTTTCTGCACGGCCTCGAGCTCCAGCAGGTTTGATGGTAACTGCTGTTCTTTGGTTGTCCAACTACCAGTAGGTCTCCCCAACCTGCGCTGCTTGCGTCTGTGTTGATCGTTGCCCATTGTACCTGGTGTAACGCATGTCCTTTTAATAGGTTTTGGGCATTTTCCCACCATCTTAGTTCTTTGTGTGTGGGTATATGTATATTTCTTGTTTTACATCCCTGGAATTTCTGTTCCACGGCTGTAAGAAATGGTTGTAATGGTCTCATGTAGACCTGCCCATTTTACTACATTTAGCATCGATATACATTTTCCCAGGAGCCTCATACAGTCTGCTGCTGAAGAGATGTTCGCTGTTCTGAGCGTTCTGGTCTGGACTCCATTGTCGTGGATCCTCAAGTATGGTAATCGCACCTCTCCTTCTGCCGTGTGAAATTCTACCAATTTCCCAAGAATTTTAAAGACGGTGTTGGCACTAGTTGGCTTTTGTCGACGTTTATGACCCAGCCATTTTGTTCTAGAAAAGACAAGACTGTTTCTGTCTTGTAGCAGTTTTATCAGAATATCGTCTAGATATGGATACATTTCTACGCCCCGTTTTCTTAATTCTGCTATCAACTGGGCTAATACCTTTGTAAACGTTCTGGGTGATGTTGTTAGTCCAAACGGCAGCGCCGTATATTGGTAGTGTTCCTGATTTATTGCAAAAATCAGAGGAATCTTTGATGTCTCTTTGCTATCGGGATGTGTAAATATCATCTTTTAGATCTATTGATATCTTCCAATCGTTTAGTTTTACGTCTTGGATGATGTTTAGTGAAACCATTTTGAACTTTCTTACCTGCAAGTAGGCATTTACGGTTCTTAGATCCAATACTGCTCTGCAACCTCCTAACTCTTTTTCCACCAAAAAGATCTTGGAATAGATCCTTGTCATCCTCTGGTCCTGAGGAACCTTTATTACCTAGGCCTGTAAAACACTTTCAGGATAAATAGAACACAAAGGTTCCCAGCACTCAGAAGAATGAATGTACTAGTGAGAGGTTCAGCAAAAATCAAATTTACTTGTACACGTATGATGCACACAATAGGTCAAACAAAGACCAGGAGAGAACGTATATTGATCTAGTTTTCTTCTGCCTTGTTCCAAATAATCTGATTTCTGAGTTTTTCCGGTTGTATAACCATAGCATTACGCTGAAAAAAATATTCATTTCAGTTCCATGATAGTAACGCTTTCACTTTCTTCCGCTCTACTAAACTACGGACTCGCCTAGTTTTTGTAAGCGACCCTTTACTTCCCCCAGCTTCCAAACTTCTTGCAGCGGATTTCTCCTGTCTGCCGAGCGTTCTATGCTGCGGCTGCTTCCAGGAGACCTCAACACAGCACTGTGTGTCGTTGCTCTGTCGTCGGCCTGCCCAATCAGAGCGCTTGTCTCACGCACACGCCTGTCTGTGGTATCGTAACACACGGTCGAACGTGCCATGTACTTACAAGGGACGCCTTGCCGGTCTGTCTCACCCACTTCGCTGTGTTCTAAGACACCTCTGCGGTAAATATTAACCGAGCCTCCGATATGCTCTACAGCAGGCCTGCACAACTCGTAAAGCGAGAAGGGCCGAACTGCTCCAAGGAAAAAAAATTTGGGCCGCATAGGTAAAATCATCATCATCATCATCATCTCTCCTCCAGCACCTCTCATCATCATCCTCATATCTCCCCCAGAACCCTTCACTATCAACCTTTGCGATACTCCCCATCTATTTCTCATACCCCCATCTCCCCCCCTGCACACCTCGCACCACTCTACCCCCCCCTGCACACCTCGCACCACTCTACCCCCCCTGCACACCTCGCACCACTCTACCCCCCCCTGCACACCTCGCACCACTCTACCCCCCCCTGCACACCTCGCACCACTCTACCCCCCCCTGCACACCTCGCACCACTCTACCCCCCCCTGCACACCTCGCACCACTCTACCCCCCCTGCACACCTCGCACCACTCTACCCCCCCTGCACACCTCACACCACTCTACCCCCCCCTGCACACCTCACACCACTCTACCCCCCCCTGCACACCTCACACCACTCCCCCCCTGCACCTCACATCACCCCCCCTGCACCTCACATCACATCACCCCCCCTGCACCTCACATCACATCACCCCCCCTGCACCTCACATCACATCACCCCCCCTGCACCTCACCTCACTCCCCTGCACCTCACCTCAATGCACCTCACCTCAATGCACCTCACCTCAATGCACCTCACCTCAATGCACCTCACCTCAATGCACCTCACCTCAATGCACCTCACCTCAATGCACCTCACCTCAATGCACCTCACCTCACATCACCCACGGGACATCGCCGCCATTTTTTTTTTAAAGTTTTTTTAAATCTTATCGAGGGCCGCACAGAGAGGCCGGGTGGGCCGCATGTTGTACAGCCCTGCTCTACAGCCTTGCTATCTGCCTGCCGCGTTCCATGACGCATCCGCGGTTCTGCCTGGTTGCACGGGCCTCCGTTTTGCTGCCACCCACGGTGCGTTGAGGAAGCTTCAGGGAAGAGAGGCTGAGAACCCCGTGGTTTGACTGCAGTAACTTAACAGTTCGGTGAGAGATAGATAGATAAATATAATAAAACCTCTACTCCCAGCTGTAGGGCAGGAAAAAGACTAACTGCAGAATTCAATTTCCTGTCCTACTCAGCTAAGGATAGTTAACCCTACGGTGCCCACTGCCACAGTGAACAGGAAATGACAGTGTTTCATGATAAGACTGCTTTTGATTCAAGAAGATTTTATTAAATTTTGAATAGGGTTTATATGAACCAATTCCACGTCTTTTGAAACAAATGTAGGAATTAGACAAACAATGAGTGATTAAGAGTCACGGTATGTGCAAAAGTGAAACCCTGGATTTATCAGCGAAATTAAAGGGGATAATTAGAATCAGTTGTTTAAATAAGAAGTTAGATCCCACACTAAAGCCAAAACTTTGTGAGTTTGGTCTTCACCATACAGGTGTGTGGAAACATGTCATGCCACAAGCAAAAATAAAAATTCCGTAGGACCTCAGAAAAATCAGTTATTGCCGCTCATCGGTCTAGAAAGGGATACAAAACCCTTTTTAAGGATTTAGGGCTTCACCAATCCACCAGACCGTCTACAAAATGGAGAAAGGTCAAGACCACAGTCACTCTACCCAGGAGCGGTCGTCCTACCGAGATCTCTCCAAGAACAAACCAGAAAATCATCCAGGAAGTTACAAAGCCCAGAGTAACACCCAAAGATCTGCAGGCAACGCTCACCTTGGCAAATGCGAGGGTTCATGACTCAACTATCAGAAAAAGACTGAAGAATGGTGTTCATGGAAGGATAGCCATGAGGAAACTATAGCTCTCTAAAAAGAACACATTGCTACCTGTCTGAAGTTCACCAAAGAGCACATAGATGATTCACAAGACTTCTGGAACAATGTTCTCTGGACAAACAAGTCAAATGTATAAACTTTTGGCCTCAATGCGAAACGTTATGTTTGGTTTTTGCAAACATTGCATTCAAACAGAAAAACCTAATTCCAACTGTCAAGCATGGTCATGGGCGTGTGACGGTATGGGGCTGCTTTGCTGCCTCAGGACCTGGACGGCTTGCCGTCAGACACAACCATGAATTCTGCATTGTATCAGAAGATTCTAGAGGAGAATGTCAGGCCATTCGTTCGTGAGCTGAAGTGGGTCATGCAGCAAGACAATGATCCTAAACATACAAGCAGATCTACAAAAGAACAGCTTAAAGAAGAATACATTTTATGTTTTAGAATGGCCTGGTCAAACTCCAAACCACATTGAAATGTTGTGGCAGAACCCGAAGTGAGTTGTCCATGCAAGGAAGCAATCAAATGTCACCAAGTTGAAACAGTTTAAGGAGGCATGGGCCAAAATGCCTCAAAAAAAAAAAAAATTCGATGTGAGATACTGACCAGCATGCTTAGTTTAAGTCATTTCTGCTCAAGAAGGTGCCACCAGGTACAAAGGTTCACAACTTTTTTTTTTAAAAACACACGAATATTAAAGGTTGAATTATTGGTCAGTAAATGTTTAAATGTATGTTTGTGTCATTTGTTTGATCAGGATATCTATTAATAGGACTATCTGTATTACTAGGACTGCGTCCATGCTAGTGCTGAGCGTGCAGAGCTTGCCGAGTTTAGTTTCTGCAATTTATAAATTGTCCCGTCCCCGCGCTATCCCAAGCTTGGCAGGACCAAAAAAAAAAAAAGGAGACTGAACAAGACCCCATTCCCCCATAGCGCCCTTGCAAAATAGACAGGACACCCGGAGCTCATGCTTGGAGAGCTGGTGACGTCACCGCTCAAGCATGAGCGCGGTCAGTGGGGACGCAGCCATGGATTAAGATATAACATTGTAGGTTTGAAATATGAAATATACTAAGCGGTTCACATACACGAAAAAAAAAAAAACTGACCTAATAGTAATCCAATAAAGCTCATTACACACAAAAAATAATTATATCGAGCAACACTTATGAAAAAGTGAAATCCTAAAACGTTCTCAGAGGTGACAGAAAAAAAAAAGTGGTGTAACTAAACTACCCTAAAGATTTACAACTCTTTGTCTTCATTTGCAGAGGCAGGGAAATATCCCCATTTAAAAAAATAAAAATAAAAAAAATACACGTTTTGTTATTTAGTAAATCAGAATGGATCAATGAGCTCAGGAAACAGGGAAGAAAACTTCAGAATAGGGGCTGTTCTTTACTGCGTGCGCGTGGCAGTTTTAGTTGGCTGAGGTTAGTCAGCCTTTCTATAATGGTAAAAAAAAAAATTGTAAAGTGGTGGATAGCGTGGACTACCTGTAGATTGTGTGAGTGAATAATTACTTAAATAAGATTCTTTAAAAAAAAATTTAAAAAAAAGGGATACGATTGATAAATTATTTTTTATTTTTATTTGTGCACTTATTGACACACACACACACACACACACACACACACACACACACTTCAGCGGCGGTAGCGGCACAAATTCATTATTTTCCTCATCTTTCCCCGTCGGCCGGTTCCACGCATTTATAGAATGGCTGACTAACCTCAGCCAACTATAAATGGTGCGCACGCACGGCGCAGCAAGCGCGCACACTATAGAACAGCCCTAATGCATCCATAGACACTGCAGACGTGCGGAAGCTCAGAGGCAGAGGGAAAGCGGGTGCTTTCCCCGGCCTCAGCACGCGCGCCGTCCGGGGGCATGTCTATGGGCAGGCCAGTGACATCACGGAGCTGGTTCGTCCTCATTGGGCGAACCGCTCACGTGACCGCCCTATCGCGTGAGAAATCAGTTTGGACTTATTTCACGCGCATTGCGCACCCCCTCCCACGCCATAGACACGATCACTGCCTTTAGGCGCTCTGATCACTCAGCGTGCGGATGCGTCCGCGCGGTCTGCCCCTGTATGGACACAGCCGTAGGTTGATAAATGCCAATTCACAGAAACACAATGGGTTTTTTTTTCCAAAACCAGTGCAAAATACAGAGCCATATCCAAAGAACAGAAATTCCATTAGAAGCAAATGGGAGATTTTTCTTTTGATATACTTTTGCGGCTGGAAAAAACTTTAGCAAATGACCCACAGCGTCCTCTAGGAAACTGCCCATGTTTTCGAGGATCTTGTCGGATGTCACATTACTAGATAGCGGAAATAATCCTGTGTGTCACAATGTGAGCTGCCAGACAAACCAGCACCCAAATTATCAACATAACTGCAATGGGTGGGGGGCAATGTCTATGAAGGGTTAACGCTGTGATTATGCTGCAATGTCACTTTGCAGCACTGAGACTTTTATCTGTCCCCCTAGGACAGGGAAGCCCTTATTATTGCTACATATCCAAAGGATTGTTTCAATTAAGAGGGGGTTCTCTTTATGAAGATTTTCGGCTGGCATTGGGAGGTGACCAGCCTCTCTTGCCCTGCACCCAGCAACAAGAGTGATCATTTCATGGATGTGGGTGCATTTTACACACATGGAGGGGGAGATAGATGGAGATTTTTTTTATATCCCCAGCTGTGCAGCGTGGCTCTTAACCCCTCATTGCTTTTATATGAGAAAAGTCACCCAGAACTTGCCAATTAACGTGCACGGGGAATGTTTGAGGCCGTGCAAAACCTCACGCACTCACCTTCCACGTGCCCAGCCCCAGGATGGGCATCTGAGCGCCGGTGTTGAGCTTCACGGAGGTGGGTCCCATCTTTGTCAAAGGATCAAACGCAACAGGGAATCCGCTGCAAACTGCACGAGACCAGAAACTAGCAAGAGCGCGCGCGCTCGCCTTCACTCCCAGGGCAAAGTTCCAAGCGCTCCCATTGGCCGAGAGGTGGGCGGAGGCCGCGCTGGTTGGTTGGGGGGGTTGTCGCGTCACGCGTTTGCAGCAGGAATGGATCTCTCATCTTCAATTACATGTACACGGCGGGTGTTAACCCTATCGCTGCCGCAGAGGTCTGCTAGTTCTTGCTGGGTCTCTTTAAATGCAAAAGGTTTAGTCAAAGGCATTGTTTGAAATTCAATGAAAATAAATAAACTAGGGGTTAAATAATAATAAATAAACTAGGGGTTAAATAATAATAAACTAGTGGTTAAATAATAATAATAATAATTTAAAAAAAAAAATCAAACTTTTTTTTTAACTTGATTTGTGGACATTTTCCCCAATGTATTCTCCAGGTTTTTTTTTACATTTATTTAATTATTTTGCATTACAAAACTTTTCTGCATGTGGTCTCAGTCCAGGTTTCCTTGATCTCCTGTGAAACTCAATGAAAAGAAAATGTATAGAGAAATATATAATAATGTTAAAGCTTTGATTGTAAGCTCTTCGGGGCAGGGCCTCCCTTTGACTAATGTTGTCGTTTATCAGTTGCATTTATCCTCATTGTTTGTAATTTATTTACCAGGTATTGTAATGTTGCAAAGCGTTAGGTACACTGTTGGTGCTATATAAACAACATTATACATATAGATTTAAATCTGGCATGTGAAATACTTGGGCATTTAGGACAAACATGTGAGACCCTGTTTATAGGATAAATGTGAAGTGGCAGGTTTGTAAATAAATCAAGCAGTGGTTATCCGTACCATGGTATATTCACCCCACAGTTAACCACTTTACTGCCAGAAAGAGAGCAATTTGTTGCACAGTAATATAACAGCCTGCAAAGTAATGTGTTGATTGTTCCCTGTGGGAGAAAAGAGGTCAACAGACATGACATGTTCCAAGCGCCAACTGGAATACTAGCAAGACAATGAGTGCAGACGTCACTTGTGACATCATGATGCACACAACTGGTGAGATACCATGCGTATTCACTGGTGACATCATAAAGCTGTTCAGCATTGTGAGGCATCTAGGTAGTGACATCACATCAGGACCAGACTTTGACATTCTGAGGCACTAAGCTATGTCAAGCTGCAGACCAAGCAAAATCCTACATGTATATATATATATATATATATATATATATATATATATATATATATATATATATATATATTTTTTTTTTTTTAAAACAACTCTGAATGACATTTTTTATGTATTATAATGTAACAAGAAATTTTTATTTCTATAGCAACCATTTACAAAGTCACTTCCCCATCCTCTTCTGAAACAGGCTCTGGCACACCCCTTTTTGAGCCCGGCCCTCTCTCTAGCAGTGCACCAATTGTATCTAGTGACTGCCTGGTCACATGGTCTTCCCCACAGAACTTTACATCTTTGGCCCTCTTCTGCTGCACTGGCAGCCATTTAGTGAACCCCCGAGCCAAATCTTCGCTGATCCATCACAGGAGAACGGATACATCGGCAACTTAGCTAATTACTTATCATTGTGTGGATTGTATTGATGCACATATTAAAGGGGGAAACAAAATAACATGTAAAAAAAAAAATGAACCTTGGACTAGAAATAGATTATTCTGGCTGAAGGGACCATTGAAAATGTAAACATGAAACTGAAACGAATGACAGCATTATACCAGAATTATACCAGTATTGTTATATACAAAGATAACGCTGTAAAGCTAAAAGGAACAGTGTTTGCGCATGACATTCATTTTAATACTAAAACATTTTCTGTCGTGATTTTCGGAGAGCAAAGTCATTGATGATGTCTTCAAATGAGAAGCTACGAAGTTTGTCAGTGGATGCACATGATGCCTAGGGTCGTATTTGATCGAAGATGTCCATATTTATAGAGAATCTTCTTTCCCCCCCTATCTTCTTTATTTAGCATCTGATTTTAACATTTGAAATGCATCATTTGTTTTCTTTGTTTGAGGCCCCTCATATTGTTAGCCCCTGGGCTGTAGCTTAGTTAGCTTATGTGTAAGTCCGACACTGCATCACATCTATATTATTATTCTATAAACGGTGGCATATGCAAACTACACAAGGCCCTAGGGCCAGGCCTGCACAACTCCAGTCCTCGAGGGCCGCAAACGGGCCAGGTTTTCAGGATATCCCTACTTCAGCACAGCTGGCTCAATTAGTGGCTCAGTATGACTGAGCCACTAATTGAGCCAGCTGTGCTGAAGTAGGGATATCCTAAAAACCTGGCCTGTTTGCGGCCCTCGAGGACTGGAGTTGTGCAGGCCTGCGGCCTAGACACTTAGCTATGGTGGTTGCCGCCTTGCTGCCGCCCTCCTTCTCCTTATGAATCGCCGCGGACATCACCAAGGTGATGTCGCACGGCGTTGCGTTGCCATGGTAACGCGAGGTCATGTCGTCATTTGACGCCACGACGAGACTCCATGTGACGTCACGTTGGTGCCGCCCAAGGCGTCATTTGGCGCTGCGATTCGAAAGAGGAAGGAGGGTGAACATGAGAGGGGGCTTAAGGGAGACAGCCTGACACTCACGAAAGTGAAAGAGGAAATTGCTAATTAAGGAGAGGAACTGAGAGACAGCAGCAGAAACACATCCCCTACACACAGAGAAAGAGAGAGTAGAGTCCACAGCAAAAGAGATTCAGATATTTGCCAGGCTGTTAAAGCGCCACCGGGTAACAGACAGCCGGGAGGCCTTTTCCCACAACTTTAGAGCATCCTTTGTGTAACACACGCCTCACAAATGATTAACCCTTAACAGGCATGCAACGTGACTACACACCATTTTGAGATAAGAGCTCCAGCACAGTGCTGGCAATAACATTAGCCAAAGTGGACACTTGGACTAATATAAGAGACAATAGTGCAGCGTCCTCATTTATTGTGTATTGCATGTATATATATATATATATATATATATATATATATATATATAGTTAAGTATATAGAGTTTTCTTTTAAGAGTAAGGGACGCCAGGTTAAGGATGCCCAAGAGTCATAATGCACTGGTTAATATATACACAATTAGATTGTAAGCTCTCCTTTTCCTAAATGTTACTTTTATGTCTGAAGCACTTCTCCCCATGATCTGTTATTTGTATTATTTGATATTTATATGATTGTCACGTGTATTACTGCTGTGTACATTAATGGCGCTATATAAATAAAAAAAAAGTTAACAGTACTGCACACCTAATCAACATAAATAAAGCAAAATACTTGCGATTACCACCGGTGCTCCCGGCGATGCACTGACGTCGACGTCACAGCGCCGACGTCACGGCGCCGTGACGTTGACGCAGCCCCACTCTCATTGGAGATTTTCAGCCGACAGCGCGCTGAAAAACAGCTTGGCGCTCGGCTGAAAACTCCAAAGCCTCCGCACGCCTGCGGACGCTCGCGCGAGCCCCCTCTCAAGGCATCCTCATTGAGGATGCAGGGGCTCAGCGCTGAGCGTCCACACGCCTTAGCACGGCCTGTCCTTTTATGGACTCGGCCTAAGGCATGAAAGGGATCCCAGGCACTGCGGATTTTAGAAAATGTATTTATCAAGATTAAGCACCAAATACATTTTCTAAAATCCGTAGTGCCTTGGATCCTTATCATGCTATATAAAAAGACAAACATTCATACATACAAGTCTGGTTTTATAAAAGGGGTCCTATAATTGTGTACTAAGGGAGGACGGGCGCAGGCCTCGCCATAGCACATACTGTTCAGACTGTGGAAATCTAGGGGTTACGGTTAATTTTCCATGATCATTTCTCAGCTAGACCCTTTGCTTCTATTCTGTAGAACGTTTAAGAAACAAAATAACCAGGGAAATTAATGTATTGTAATAAAGGAAACCTGATTTGCCGGGATTTAGTTCGTGCGCTTTTTGTTGTTGTGTTTTTTTTTTTTTTTAAAGCTTTGGTTATTTGTATCAAAACAATAATTGTCAAACTACCCAGCGGAAAGGGAGATAGTGACATCCTCAGAATAATAGACAACAACAAGAATAGCAACAATTGAGCCAGTGATTGCAGATCCCGCCCAATATGTCACACTGCTCTGTCCTTGTCCCCCAGGGCTTGGTTTAAATGACACAGCAAATCTCAAGAGGTTTCACAACACCTTATAAAAGAAGTCCTGGAACAAAGAGGATCGGAGTAGCTTGTCCATCCCATATTGTATGTAATACCAGATTCCACTGTGCTTAAAGCAGCAATAACTCTCAGAAGCCTACAGATGCAGCGGCTGTTATTTTAAGGCATCACGGCACCGTTTTCGTGTGCGCTGCTGTACTCCACGCGTAATGAACGCGGCCAATCGCCCCAGGAACACGCGCTTATCGCGGTTGCTTTGTTTGAATTTTATGGATTGTGTGCAATTATATGCAATGAAATGAGTGAATTGTAATGTGTACAGCACTGTGCTACTGTGCCAATATCAGGTGTTTAAAAGCCAGACCACTAAAATGCCATTTTATGCACTCGCGTCTTAAGGCGGGAAGGTTGGATGTAATCCCGCGCCTTGACATGGGTATTCCGAGGTATACACCGCGTGATTTGTTAAAATAACGTCCGCTGCATCTGTATATGAGTTTAAGGCAGCGGCCATAGTGGTTCTGATGGTGCGAGCGATGTCGCCCGCGTGAAATTTAAACGAATGGAGGCCAATGCGCATGTGCACAGTGCGTGCACGTGAGCGCTGAGGCGGCCGATGCGTGGCGAGACAAACTTGTTTGTCTTTGCCGCGTGACGGCCGGGTCACGTGAGCGGTTCGCCCAGTGAGGGCGAACCAGCTCTGTGACGTCACAGCCGCACCCCCGACACGCCTCCCTGGACAGAAATCTTTCCTGCTACAGGCGAGCGTGACGCCGCACAAAAACTCGCGCGCGTTCCCGCATACACTATGTACGCGGCCTAAATCATATAATAATTAATATTATTAGTGTTTACTTGTAAAGCGCTAACATATTCCGCAGCGCGGTACAATGGGGGGGGGTACAGATGTTTGATCATTACATAAACAGCATTACAAACACACATACATAAGGACAAACAAGCGCACCCAGATACAGGGAGGTAATGAGGGCCCTGATCCTGAGAGCTTACACTCTAGAGGGAATGAGGGACACAAAAGGTAAGGGCGCAACTTATTGTGGGATGGGGTATACACAAGGGTGGAGTATGGTCCAGCCGCACAGCTGATCCCATTATGGTTTGAGGGTGGGGATGTTAGGGGGTGTTAGGTAACTTGCACATTGGTCTTAGTCCTAATCTTAGTATCTTCCCCCTTAGCAAGTTCTGCTTTTGATATATTTTTTTGTAGTGTTAGAAATCATGATTGTATTCATCTCTAGCTTCTGAGGTTACTATAGACTACACTGGGCTTTGGGGAAGGCTCCATATTAATTTTCCGGACACGTAATATTTCAAACACTATATCTCCTGAGCGGAGCATCAGATGTTAAAAATAAAACCAGCGTTACAAAGGCCAAGGAGAGATCTCAAAGCAAGTAACAATAAAAGAGAAGAACACGTGGCAATCAGTACGGACGGCTGCTTTAATGTATTTAATGCATTGTCAGCAGTTCTAAAGTGCTCTTAACCTGCCACATATGGACACTGCTGTGTGTGACAAAAATATATTGTCATATGCACGCTTAGCGTGTGTGTGACAGGTTTACAACAAAATAGTGTTTAGTTGTCCTACTCGCTTCCCCACAGGGCACTGAAAAAAACACTCACACCCCAAAATTGTGACACCCTAAATTATGCTGACACCTGAAAAATATGCAATTTAACAAACTCCCAATTTAGAAAAAACGGGATAGTGAAAAGTGTCAGAAAACTATGGTAATCCCGTCAAAGGTAATGGGTTCATTTAGGGCTCTGAGACAGTACTTATTATATTTTATATTTAACTTAACAAAAGGGTGTTACAGTTCTTGTTACAGAAAAAAAAATCACACAATTACATACACTACATTGTGTCGGACAGTTATAAATATAAAGGGAATTAAACAGAAAAACCTAGACTTCACCCATTGATCTGCTGTGAACATGCACCTTAAATACCATGTAGTAGGTTTTCCCCCATGGGAGGTGGATATGAAAATCACACACAGTGTTTCCCCCAAAATTTTAGGGTGACCATTTGTCCCCCTTTTGCCGGGACAGTCCCGTTTTTTTGTGTCCTGTCCCGGTTCCCTGTCTGTCCCGGATTTGTCCCGGGTTTTGGCCCTGGTCCCGGTATGCGGCGAGGCGGCGGTGAGGAGGATGCCGTGCGAGAGCAGGTAAGTTTTTTTCTATGTTGAATGAATGGTTGCCGGGGGGCGGGACTCAGCATGCCGACCGGGCCGCAGGGGATTGGCTGCAGGTCAGAGGGTGCCGGGGGCGGGACTTCTACTTCCTTCTGCAGAGCACACATGGTGTGTGTGTCTCTGCCCGCTCCTGGCTCCTCTGTCGGCTGCGCAGTTTCTCCCCCCCTCTGCCCGCCCGGGGTGATAGGAGGTGGGTTTTTGCGACTTTGCCTCCTGTCCTGGCACTCCCTTCCCCCCCCTGGTCCCCATGGTGCGTGGGCGGGCAGTGGTGGCTGCGCGGTGTCCCCCCATTCTCTCTCCCCGTCTCTCCGTCTCCCTCTGTCTCCCCATCTCCCTCTGTCTCCCCGTCTCCCTCTGTCTCCCCGTCTCCCTCTCTCCCCGTCTCCCTCTCCCTCACCCTCTCCCTCCCTGTCACCCTCACCCTCTCCCTCACACACACGTAACTATGTAACAAGGACTAATAGTAGTAAAGTATAAGTGTACTACAATAAATAAACTGTTATGTAAAAAAAAAAAAAATGTGTCCAGGTTTTTCATTTTCAAAATCTGGTCACCCTACCCAAAATGAATCTTTCATGTGAATCTCAGACAGAAGTATTTATATACCCCAAAACTCCACGTGCCTGGACAGGCCGGTAGGGGTGTGTCTTGACAGTCATTTGTCACTTTCCCTTGACCAGGGACCCATTTATGACTGAATAGCTAGGAGAAAATAATTATTTATTATCCAATATAATAAAATGCATAGTAACCTTCTCCTAGTACTGGAGTTAGTTTGATGGTACCTGCATCATCATACAGTACGTAGGGGAACCTCCTGGAAGAGTAGATCTATTTCGACTTTGAGGGTCAAATAGATTTTCTACTACAGTGTTTCTCAACCAAGGCGCCCTGTCACCCAGGGGTGCCTCAGACTACCGTTAAGGCTGCCCTGTGGAAATAAACGAATTACAATGTTATTTCAGTTTATGAACACGAATGTTGTAGTGTTTTGCTGCCCCACTGGCAGCAGGGAATGTATTGCTCATAAAACAACGTTTGCATTTTATTTAAAATAGTAGAAAACCTGAATTTTACTATGACATTTAGCAATGTGCAATTACATTTACAAACAGTAATCATAATAACAACTGTCATTTTTGGTGTCAAATGATATTGTAATTAAATACTTATTTTCAGTATTTACCCAGTTTTATTGGAACTTAAATAAATGTGACAGTTGATAAGATCAGCGGTGCGCAAACTGGGGGGCGTGACCCCAAGGTGGGGCGCGAGACTGCCTGTGGGGGGGGGTGGGGGGTCCGCAGTTTACAGAGGCCCCACGCACTTCCCAAAGGCACTTAAATTAAGTGCCGGGGGAGCTGCAGGGCCTCTGTAAACCTGTACTTACCTTGGCTCCACACAAGTCGTCATGGCAACGCGGCGGGTCATGTGACGTCACGTTGCAACGTGACGTCAAGACGCCGGAGCCGAGGTAAGTGGGGGTGAGTGGGGGTGCAGGGGTGAGGTGACCGCCGCAGGGGGGGGGGGGTTCAGGGAAAAAAGTTTGCGCCCCCATGGATAAGATAATGGTACCCCAGAAATCATCTCAATAGGGGTGCCATGTCAAATTGGAATTCTAATCATTGTTATGTTATGAAAATCGTGTACGTTCAGAGTACACAGATTTGTACAGGATAGCACAAAAACGTTGTACAGAATTTGACACTATTTAAATTAATTGGAGTGCGTATTGACAAAGAATATATAGTGTTCTGCATTTTCAATATGTAAATAACAATTCCTTGATTTTTTTTTTCTGTTTTTATTTTCCAAGCGTAAAAAACCTGGATTTAATTAGGTTAAAAAAAAAAAACAATTGAATAAATCAGGAAAAATGATGTTTTCATATATACACATTGTATTACAGTTCATGCTGATATGTACATAAACCTAATGTTGTTGACTGCTTTTAAATGAAGTAATTAATGCTATGCTTTTGTGTACTATAAGAAGACAGCGACGTTATTGAATCATAACGCAATATTACTTTCCTTGAGTTACTGACCTCCATCAAGAGTCTGGGATGAAGGATCGGTTCTGATAACAATCACACTGCGTGTAAGGAGCCTGGTTAAAATTTCATCAGGTCCTTGTTACATTGGGCAAGTTGTCACTTTATCTCCCTGTCCCTCAGAGACCAAAAAAAAAAAAAGCTGTATATAGGGCAGGGGCTTGTGCTGTTATTATTGTCTCTCCTGTTCTTTTACAGGAACTGCCTCCATCATAGAGCTAGTAGAGAAGGAGAAAAACTGGAAGAGCACTACTGTAGGTATCAAAAAAGTAGAAAGGAGGGTGCGTATCCCATAAAAAGATTATTTATTGGTCATGGAAAAACATGGCAATGGAGAGCCCTACCAACGTTTCACGCTTCACAGAGCGCTTTCTCAAGGTATACATATCACAACTTTATTAACATACTAGCTGAGAGACCCGGCGTTGCCCGGGATGTAAATGCGTAATAGGTAGTATTATTTATAAATGGTGGAACAATAGGTGAGTATTTGTTGTAAAGGTTGGATAATAATGTTGAAAAGAAAGATGGAAGAAAATGTAATACGATGTTGTAAAAAAATGGTTTATTGTAAACACACCACAGTACAATGTATATTTTGGTGACATAAGTGATGTAAAAATGTGAGGCGTGTGTCCTGCTAGGGTGTGAGCGTGTGTGAGGCGGCGGGTGGGTGTTCAGTACAGGTGGCACGTGGGTAGTGAGTGCTGGCTGTGGGTCGGGGTCCTGCTAGGGTGTGAGGCGGCGGGTGTGTGGCGAGTGGCGGGTGTCTGTTTAGTGCGTACGGCGGCTGTGTGGCGCGGGGATGTGAGCGGTGGGCGGGTGAAAGGCAGAAGTGCGGGTGGGAGAAAGCCAGAGGCGGGAGGGCGGACGAAAGGCGTTGAAGGAGGGGAGGGGAGGTCGGAGGGGTGGTGAGGGGAGGTGAAGGGGGGCGGAGGGGAGGTGAGGATGGGTGGTGAGGGGGGGGTGGTGGGGGATGGTGAGGGGAGGTGAAGGGGGGCGGAGGGGAGGTGAAGGGGGGGTGAGGGGAGGGGTGAAGGGGGGGTGACGGGAGGTGGAGGGGGTTGCCGGGAGGTGAAGGGAGGGGGGGGGTGACAGGAGGTGAAGGGAGGGGGGGGTGACAGGAGGTGAAGGGGGGGTGGTGACAGGAGGTGAAGGGAGGAAGGGAAGGGGGAGGTGGAGGAGAGGAAGGGGGAAGAGGGAGGTGGGGGAGGAGGGGAAGGGGGGAGGAGAAGGGGGGAGGTGGGGGAAAGGGTGAAGGGGGGGAGGTAAGGGTGAAGGGGGGGAGGGGTGAAGGGGGAAAGGGGGTAAAGGTGGGGGAGGGGAAAAGGGGGGAAAGGTGGGGGAGGAGGGAAAGGGGGGGAAGAGGGGGGAAGGGGGGAAAGAGGGGTGGAGGGGGGAAAGAGGGGTGGAGGGGGGAAGGGGGTGGAGGGGGGAAGGGGGTGGAGGGGGGAAGGGGGTGGATGGGGAAAGGGGGAGGTGGAGGGGGGGAGGTGAGGAGGGTAAGGGGGGAGGTGGAGGAGGGGAAGGGGGGGGAGGTGGAGGAGGGGAAGGGGGGAGATGGAGGAGGGGAAGGGGGGAGATGGAGGAGGGGAAGTGGTGGGAAGAGGGGGGAGGTGGGGGGAAGGGGGGAGGTGGTGGGAAGGGGGGAAGAGGGGGAGGTGGTGGGAAGGGGGGAGGAGGGGGGAGGTGGTGGGAAGGGGGGAGGGGGGGGAGGTGGTGGGAAGGGGGGAGGAGGTGGGAAGGGGGGAGGAGGGGGGAGGTGGTGGGAAGGGGGGAGGAGGTGGGAAGGGGGGAGGAGGTGGGAAGAGGGGAGGAGGGGGAGGAGGGGGAGGAGGTGGGGAGGAGGGGGGAGGTGGTGGGGAGGAGGGGGGAGGTGGGATGGGGGGGAGGTGGTGGGAAGGGGGGGAGGTGGTGGGAAGGGGGGGGAGGTGGTGGGAAGGGGGGGGAGGTGGGAAGGGGGTGGGAAGGGGGGGGGGAGGTGGGAAGGGGGGGAGGGGGTGGGAAGGTGGGAAGGGGGGGGGAGGTGGTGGGAAGGTGGGAAGGGCGGTGGAAAGGGGGGGGAGGTGGTGGGAAGAGGGGGAGGTGGTGGGAAGGTGGGAAGGGGGGAGGTGGTGGGAAGGGGGGGAGGTTGTAAGGGGGAGTGAAGGGGGGTGGAGGGGAGGTGAAGGGGGGGTGGAGGGGAGGTGAAGGGGGGGGGGTGGAGGGGAGGTGAAGGGGGGGTGGAGGGGAGGTGAAGGGGGGGGGTGGAGGGGAGGTGAAGGGGGGGGGGTGGAGGGGAGGTGAAGTGGAGGGGATGTGGAAGGGAGGGGAAGTGTAGTGAGGGGAGGTGGAGGGGGGGTGGAGGGGAGGTGGAGGGGAGGTGGAGGGGGGGTGGAGGGGATGTGGAAGGGAGGGGAAGTGTAGTGAGGGGTGGGTGAAGGGAGGTGAAGGCCGCTCACTCACCCGTCCGGCAGCTCCCACGTGGATCTGAGGCGGGAGGCAGCGTGTTGTGGCCGCTCCCCCGCGGGAGGCAGCGTGTTGTGGCGCCGGGGGGGGTGGAGGGGAAGTGAGTGAGGGGAGGTGATCACTCCGCTCCCCCGCTGAGTGTAGCGGCGCCGGGGGGGGTGGAGGGGAAGTGAGTGAGGGGAGGTGATCACTCCGCTCCCCCGCTGAGTGTAGCGGCGCCGGGGGGGGGGGGGTGGAGGGGAAGTGAGTGAGGGGAGGTGATCACTTTGCTCCCCCGCTGAGTGTAGCGGGGCCGGGGGGGTGGAGGGGAAGTGAGTGGGGGGAGGTGAAGGGGGGTGAGGGGACGTGAAGACCGCTCACTCACCCGTCCGGCAGCTCCCTCACCCGTCCGGCAGCTCCCTCACCCGTCCGGCAGCTCCCACGTGGAGGGGGGGGGGGGGTGAAAGCGCGGGAAACAGGGAGAGGCGGAGGAAGAGGCAGAGCCTCCGGGACCGGTGGGGAAGAGAGCGGGAGATGTGCTGCTAACACTGTGAGCCCCGCTAATGTATGTAACACTGTGTGTGTGGGGGGGTTATGTGTGTGTGTGTGTGTGTGTGTGTGTGTGTGTGTGTGTGTGTGTGTGTGTGTGTGTGTGTGTGTGTGTGTGTGTGTGTGTGTGTGTGTGTGTGTGTGTGTGTGTGTGTGTGTGTATAGTGATGTGTGTGTGTTTTTTTTTTTTTTTTTTTTTGGACCTTTGGCCCGTCACTCCGCCTCAGGCCAATGAGAGGTGTGGGGGGCGGGCCAAGGGGGTGGTGTGAGTGTGTGAGCCCAATGAGAGGTGTGCGAGGGTGGGCGGCCCAAGGGACCAATGAGATTGCCGCTAGGGACACCGGACATCCAGGCAGGCAAACATACAGTGCTTTCACTAATATAGTATAAGATACAGTTAGGTCCGGAAATAATTGGACACTGATACAAGTTTTGTTATTTCGGCTGTGTACCAAAATAAATTCAAGTTACAGTTAAATAATGAATATGGGCTTAACGTGCAGTCTATCAGCTTTAATTTGAGGGTATTCACATCCAAATTGGAGCAAGGGTTTAGGAATTACATCTCTTTAATATGTAGCCTTCTCTTTTTCAAGTGACCAAAAGTAATTGGACAATTGACTCAAAAGCTGTTTCATGGACAGGTGTGGGCTATTCCTTCGTTATTTCATCATCAATTAAGCAGGTAAAAGGTCTGGAGTTGATTCCAGGTGTGGCATTTGCATTTGGAAGCTGTTGCTGTGAACCCACAACATGCGGTCAAAGGAGCTGTCAATGCAAGTGAAACAGGGCATCCTTAGGCTGAAAAAAAAAGAAGATCCATCAGAGAGATGGCAGGAACATTAGGAGTGGCCAAATAAACAGTTTGGTACATTCTGAAAATAAAAGAACGCACTGGTGAGCTCTGCAACACAAAAAGGCCTGGGCGTGCACGGAAGACAACAGTGGTGGATGATCGTAGGATCCTTTCCATGGTGAAGAAGAACCCCTTCACAACATCCAGCCAAGTGAAGAACACTCTCCAGGAGGTAGGCATATCATTATCCAAGTCTACCATAAAGAGAAGACTTCACGAGAGCAAAATCAGAGGGTTCACCACAAGGTGCAAAGACCTGACGGTCTGGGGAGCTAACATAGAGGGAGTGATTCATATCTAACTGGCAATCTACTATCTATAATACTAGGGACGACATACCCTAGCTACTACCCCACTACTACATAATGTTTAGGGATATCTAATACTCTAGTAGCAATAAAGTGTCCTATTCAGATACTATCACACTTTATAGATTCTGAAGAGCCAGTCTAACACCCTATATGGAGAAGTAAAACACTCATTAGGATAAGGTTCCTATATTATTAAACCTGTTCATAGATCCTATACTATGGATCCTATACACTGTATCCTATACAGTGGATTACTTAGCTGTTATTTGTCTAGAAAGGTTCCCCCATACATATATGCCCATGGTTGCTTAGCACATATATCCACTATATAACCTTAGCTAGTACATCCAGCTGTTGAAACATAACAAAGTGTATAGCATTTATATACATATAATTGACAGGAAAAAATATATCTGTTATACACTTTGTTATGTTTCAACAGCTGGATGTACTAGCTAAGGTTATATAGTGGATATATATATATTAGTTAGAGGTTTCTAGGGCAGGTCCTCGGAGGAGTTGCTAGTGAGGGGCCTCACTGTAAATAGTGTATATAGGTTATAATATAGATGAGTTAAGGATATAGGGTAAGGATCCCCTTTATTGTTTTATAGTTTGGGACGGTACCCAACTTAGATACTTAGATAGCGTTCCCAGGAATGGCTCAACACTGCTCATGTTTTCACATAGAGGAAGCCTATGCCGCTAAGGGGTTAACCAAGCCGCAGCCCAGAGGCATAGCTGGATCAGCCCAATTTGACGGTCCATAGCTGACTCTCACCCAGAAGGCCATGAGATGGCATTCAGTTCCAGAGAGGGGGATACTGACAGCAGACAGAGAGAGAGTAGTACAAGGCCTGGCATTGGGCCCAAAGATGCGGAGCATTAGCAACACTACACAGCAGAGGGATCACTTATTTATAGGGTTGCCAGCTGTCCAGTATTGAACCAGACTGTCCTGTATTTTAACACTGTCCAGTAAAAAAATTGAGGTAATACTGGACATCTATGTGCTCGGTATTATCTCACTGGACATAGTGACCTGACCGGCTTCGGGGGCCACGGGATTTCCACGAGCAGGGCTGTTTCTAGGGGGCTGGGCAGCTTCTTCCATCCTGATTGGCTGCATTACCCAGCAGCAGCCAATCAGGAGGAGGTGTTAGGAGCCTGGGGGTGGGCCCAAGGAGAGGAGGAAACAGCATGGAAAGAGGTGAGAAGGGTGTGTACTTGTGTGTCCAGTATCTTTGGAGAAGCCTCCTGGTAACCCTACTTAGGTACTATAAGCAGTCAAGCTTAAGCAACTCCCTAGTGGGCTGTGATTGGGTCAGCTAGGGAAGAGGATACAGACAGCACAAGCAGGTAACAGCGAGGAGACTATCACTAAGTGATGTATACAATGTAAATGAGACTTTACCGATGGTGATTAATAAAGCTGCTGTTTGTATGAATAAAGTTCCTGGCGCCCGTCATAGCATGACCAGCGCCCAGCCTGCACGGATCCAATTACAGAGACATTTGATTCAGGAGCCGGGCAGGGAGGGTCACATGCTATAGTGATATTACATATCCATCTACTATGATCATGTCCCTGTTATTTAATGAGCGTAACACCAACGCTGTGATTTGTAAAAATAAAAGTTGTACAGTTGTCAGAGCCTGACAAGTCACGGTCAGGAGACTGTTTATGGCGAGCAGATACGGTATGACTGTGACAATAGTGTGGTTGGTTTTGCAATGGTTTGGGTTCAGAGAAACCGTCTCCCAAACCAGAGATAGGATCAGAGATTGGGATCTTTCCATTGTCAAGGTCTCCGCACGAAGCAAAGACCTCGAGGAATGAAAATATCTATGAAATCTGCTGACTAACCATGACTAGAAGCACCAGTTACACAGGACAGCAATACACATCTTGCAATGAAGGTGCAGTCCCACATAGCAAAATATACAGGGCTCTCAGGGTGTAGACACCCCAAAGAGGGTTTCTCGAGGAAAATGAAAAGTGATGTAAATATGGCCGCATCCATGGTGAGCGCGCGCGACTGTGCCTGGAGCGATTTGTGGCCCAGGGCTAAACGTGACCGGGAGGCGTGTCGATGGGCGTGGCCGTGATGGCGCGGATCTGGTTCGCCCTCATTGGGTGACCCGCTCACGTGACCCGGCGGTCACGCGACAGAAACAAATGTATTTGTCAGCTCAAGGGTCGCGAGTGCCGATGCGTCTCATATCATGCGCGGTGACGCGCTCTCTCGGGCCTGCCTCATGGAGGCACGGCATTTTGGTCGCGCTCACCATGGCCGTGGCCTAAGGCTGCACTTATAGTGCCGTCGCCGGTGACGTCACGCTGCGGTCGCTGGAAAAATCAAATTGACTTGACTTCCAGCGACCGCGACCAAGCCGTTTCACCGTCGCTTCGCTTCTACTATAAGCGCACGCGACGGCTTCAATACATTTGTTTTGAAGCGACATCGTGTCGCTGTTGCCGGCACAATAAGGCTGCGCTTATAGTGCCTTGAGACGGCGATGCCGCTCTGAATCAAATACATTGACTCCGTTGCAAGCGCTTATAGTAACGGCGACGTAGCGGCTAAAAATTTTGAAGCCGGGTCTATTTGATTTTTTTACAGACAGTCGCCACATGTGACTGTCTCTAAACCAATCAAATTGCGCGGCCCGCCCCTTTTAGTGACGTTGCTGGTGACAGTCGCTGAAAATCTAATTATAACTTTCGCACTATAAGCGCGGCCTAAGACGTACTGTAGAAATGTATTTGAATATGCATTGCACAGCTCAAAACAGCTTATTAGCACAAAATGATACAAGAACAAACTTGTAACCCACTGTGTCCATTCCACCTTCACAAAATCAAGAAACAATTTGCTCACGCTAAATCTTATCTCCTAATAATTAGTGGGGCTCTAAACTAACTCCTAAAATAAAGGAAAGACCTGCTGTGCCAGTGCATATTAATGCTGTCACTGTGATGTCAGGTGTTCACACCCCATTGTACTGCGCTGTGTAATATGCTGGCGCTTTGCAAATACATTCTTCTATCGTTACCATTCAGAACAGGTGAGTGGTGGTTGTCACTGTGGTCGCCAGTAAATATAAAAGTGTTCCTTATGAAGAATAACTATAAATGTGGGATAAAGGTTGTGGGGGTCAATTCTATATACTGCGCGGCGCCCATTCAGGTAGTTTTCAGGCGAAAAATCCCTTTTGACGTTAATGTGGATTTCCGTCCGAAAATGTCACATATGGCAGCTTTGGAGTGTACGGGAGATTTGGAGAATATATCACTATACGTTTTAATGGCTAACTGGAGAATAACAGGCTTTTATGATGACTAAAGTCTCTTCTTCAGACTTGTAAAAACATTTTTTTTTAATCACACATTTTTCACATTTTCTGTTAAAAAACTCTTCACAATAATAATCCACGAATCACGCTGAGTACGTCTTCGTGGTCTCATGACTACCGTATAATTTCCTAAGAACAGAAAGCAGCGTGGTTGGAGCACGCGATACTTCTTGCTCCTCTTCATTGCATTGCAGGGGGTTAAGGTGTTAGCTTTAAACACAGCAAATTAAAATCCCGCTTAAGAGCACATTGACATATCTCTGCTACCCTGCCCTTCCCCATTATCTCTTAGCATACAGTGCTTCCACTGCAGCCAGGGATCCTGGGTAATGACATGCAAATAAGCACACAGTGTCACCTTTTGCTTCTTATCCATTTTAACATGGACCCCTATAATCTTATGCCTGCCGTATTACACAGATTGGGTTAAAGAAGTGCAGAGCCAGTAACCCTACTCACAGACAGCTATTTTGTTTTGAAAACACTTTATTATGCATATAAATGATTATTAGAGATGGGCGAATTTTGGGGGTAGATTTAGATCCACTGCGGATCAGTCGGTTCCTTTGGTCTGCGGATTTCCGCAGATCCATCTCGAAAAAGGCGTTTCGTGTTTTCCGGATTTTTTATTATCATTATTACCAGTACACTGCGCGGATTCTGCATCCTGTGGGCGATTTGTAGAATCCAATCGTATTCTTAAGAGTCCGTCAACGGAATGCTGAAACCGCGGATTGGATTCTACAAATCCGTCTACGGATTGTATCCAATGGCGGCTTTTGCTGAATCCGCGCAGATTAAAACCGACCAAATCCGTCCACGGATTTTACACCGCGAAATGGATTTTGTGGGGAAAATACGAGAAAAAACAGGAATCCGGGATTTGCCCGGATTCGCCGAATCTTTATAACCTACACACAGATACATTTCAATTAAAAAAACAGTGACGTTAACAGTGGGGGGAGGGATATGGGGATTATCAGGAGGAGATGGGGGGGGGGATTAATGAGGGGGGCCCTGCTCCCTCAATGTTTCCAGTCCCCAAGATTTCTATTGAAGGCCATGTGTGTCAGTCCAGCTGTTTTTGTCTCTGGCTTTGCAACGTGAACCTGGGGTAGGCTTCAATCACACATTACATAGGTTATGGTAAATTTTACAAAAACCCTCCACAGTACCGTGCACAGCAAATACAAATCCCACTTTCACATGTCTCGCACAGGTCTGCAACCCTGCCCTTCCCCATTATCTCTTAGCATACAGTGCTTCCATTGGGAATTTGATACCAGTTTCCACCAGTGACACTCCCTCTGTGTGACTACAGAGAGGTCTCCCTGTGCTATTATCATTAACCCATTTATCACATTGCAAAGAGGTCACCAAAGGGGGTAATGTCATTAGCTTCGTTTGGGATATCTCAAAATCCCAATGTTTTCCTCGGCCCCCGTACAATGATCCCAGCACTTTGTAAAACACGTCAGAGTGAGTCACTCCTGCACATAATTGTGTATTTTTCCTAACTCGATGATAAATACCAGTGCAATACTCTGTGTGATAGGGAAGTGACAGTGATATACATGTAGCCCTGCTTCCTATCGAACACAGACCACTACCATGTGCTATATAACCTGCAGGCTCACAGGGCCTAAGCCTCTGCCACGGAGAGCCTGGGGTGCTCACAATACTTATGACTTGGTGCAGCGCCTCCACCTGCGATAGCTTCCGCCCTAGGGGAAGTGGGTCTTCGCAGGAACTTATGTACATGAACACACACACGCACAGCAATACCGTAACCAATATGTTTTACTTACAGCAACCAGCAACGTAATCACAGGTGCCCCTCTCTAGAGGAGACACTACTACCAGCGTCCGTGAACGCTCACTCTCCCTCCACCGGGTGATCCCACCCCGTGTCCAGCTCCCTCTTACAATCCGCTCCCCACCCTCCTCAAGTGAGTCAGTGGATGTATAAGTGTGTGACTGCGCAGCCACCGTGTCCCGGAGTGAGAATGGTACCGTTGGTGCACTTGACGTTTACCTGCCGGGCACTCCTGTACCCGGTTCTGCAACTATCTTTACAAAGGATCGGCGAGGGCGTAGATGACGTCACCCGTAGGTGTCCGGGGCGATCCCACCCAGACACGCTACGACTGAGTAGCGGGGCCTGGTCCCAGGCCTCCCGCGGAGTTATCACTGTCCTGGTAGAATTCGTAGCACAGTAGGGGGGAATCCGGAACCTGACTATGGCCAGTCCCTAGCTCCGCTGCACGCTACTGGGGCTCAGGGTCTAACTGGGCCTTGGGGTATGCGGCCTAGGTAGGGGCGGCTGCCTCCCTACACCGGAGCTCCTTCTCCTTCCTCCGACAGCTGGCTCTGACCCCTCGTGCGCCCCACCACTTCCTTTTCCTCCCTAATCTCGTACCTGATTGGTTCTGGTGCGTCACGGGGGAAACGCGGGGGCTGCTGGGACCCTTAGTCCCCTAACTCCCCTCCTCCCCGAGCTCTCCTCCTTCGCGGGCTTTTGTCCCTGCCCTGCGCATGCGCAACCTCCGGCCGGACCAAGTCTGCGCTGGCGCCAACCTAACATGGCGGCTCCCTCTGCGCGGAACCTCCATTATCGGAGCGTTCCCTAGGTGCACATCCCCCACCCCCACAACCAATTGGGGGGAAAAACGGGGTCCCGGCTACATACAGTATGGAGGTTACGATTTATTGTGATGAGTGGAGAGTGGATAAACTCAGTGTGTGTTTGAATGGTAATGATTATGTGATCTGTTACCTGAACTAGGCTGGCTTTCCCTTGAGTCCAGATGCAACGTGTGTCTTTCCTGCCTCCAAGGCTGGTGTTAGAATTTTGCCGCCCGTAGGCACTTACCTTTTTGCCGCCCTGGCCTCCTCCTCTTGCAGCGTCCCGACGTCAAATGGCGACGCGTTTCCATGACAACGGGACGCCATGTGACGCTGCAGGAGGAGGGTGACGCTGCAGGAGGAGGTAAGATACCTTTACAGAGGATCCCACGCTCTCCCCCGACAATCAGTTTAATTGTTGTGGGGAAGAGAGTGGGGCCTCTGTAACCGCAGCACCGGCCCCCTGAAATTTGCCATCCCTAGTAGGCCTATATGTAAATACGGGTCTCACCTTCAAATACTTTCTGGGCAAGTTACCCGATTATCTAAGCAGGCTTCTCACCCCCACAGTACACAGCAATCATCTCCTTAGATCCACCTCCAGGAACCTGCTCAAGGTCCAAAAAAGAATCCGGTCGCTCTTCCTTCTCGAACCGATCACCCCACGGCTGGGAAAATGTACCCGAGTCCCTAAAAATCCGCTTCCTATGCTCCTTTGGCTGTTTCCTGCTTTAAACATGTTTGTAACTTGTAATGTTGTCAACTTTACTCTGTGCCCAGGACATACTTGAAAACGAGATGTACTGTAACTCTCAATGATTTTTATTTTCCTGGTAAAATATTTTAGAGATAATATAAATCATATGACCAGACGACATATTACACTTACTGGTAAATTCAAACTTTAAATTCCAGAATATTAGGCAAGATGCAAACCTGCACATTTCCCACTAATTTATCCAAAAAGCTTTATTAAAGGAGCAATGCAAGCAGACAATTTCTTTGCAATTGTTATATATATAAATATATATATAAATAAATAAATATATATTTTTTTAGATAGGGTTCAAGCAGGGGGTCTCCGGAGCGGAACCCCATTAATTTCTGCTTTGGGACCCCCAGCTTCCAGAGATACTTACCTCCAAAGGGGGATGCCGGTATCTCCTACAAGTCTAAAGCTCCCGTGTCACGCGGGCCAATAGGAAGCCGCACTGAATGACGTCACGGCTTCCTATTGGCCTGCAGGACGTGAAAGCTTTGTAATGCTGCATTGCATGAACTCTAGGTAGCGAGCCAGAGCGGCAACCGGCACCCCCTATGGAGGTAAGTATCTCCGGAAGCAAGGGGTCCCCGGAGCTGAAAGTAATGGAGTTGAGCTCCGCAGACCCCCTGCGGCAATCCAACCGTTTTTTGTTTTTTTTACATTTCTGTTTATCTTATACTATATTAGTGAAAGCACTGTATGTTTGCCTGCCTGGATGTCCGGTGTCCCTAGGGGAAATCTCATTGGTCCCTTGGGCCGCCCGCCCCCGCACACCTCTCATTGGCCTGAGGCGGAGTGACGGGCCAAAAAAAACACACCCACACACACACACACACACACACACAGTGTCACCACACACACACAGTGTCACACACACACACACACACACACACACACACACACACACACACACACACACACACACACACACACACACACACACACACACACACACACACACACACACAGTGTCACACACACACACACACACACACACACACACACAGTGTCACACACGGTGTCACACACACACACACACACACACACAGTGTCACACACACACACACCTCCCTGAACATCGTGACCCGCGCGCACCTCCTCCTCTCCCCGTGTCTCCCGCGCTTTCACCCCGCTCCCCCCCCCCCCCCCCCGGCGCCGCTACAGTCAGCGGGACACACACTATTATTACCCCTTCAGCGCCCCCCCACCCAGTGTCAGCGGCCGTGCGAGACCCCCCCTCTATATCTCCCACCTCTCCCCCCCCACACATATACATGCCCCCCCCTCCCCGGCGCTCACAACTCACCCCCCTCCCCGGCGGGGGAACAGCCAGTGGCCAGGCAGCCTGCCTCGCGGCACCGAGTGCCCAAGATGGCGGCGGCCACTGTCACACACACACACTGTCACACACACACACACACACACACACACAGTGTCACACACACACACACACCTCCCTGAACATCGTGACCCGCGCGCACCTCCTCCTCTCCCCGTGTCTCCCGCGCTTTCACCCCGCTCCCCCCCCCCCCCCGGCGCCGCTACAGTCAGCGGGACACACACTATTATTACCCCTTCAGCGCCCCCCCCCCACCCAGTGTCAGCGGCCGTGCGAGACCCCCCCTCTATATCTCCCACCTCTCCCCCCCACACACATGCCCCCCCCTCCCCGGCGCTCACAACTCACCCCCCTCCCCGGCGGGGGAACAGCCAGTGGCCAGGCAGCCTGCCTCGCGGCGCCGAGTGCACAAGATGGCGGCGGCCTCACTCGCGGCGGCGGCCGGAAGCCTCCCTGTTTCCCGCGCTTTCAGTCCCCCCCCCCCCCCCGGCGCCGCTACAGTCAGCGGGGGAGCGAGCGCCCGGGACACAGCGGGGGAGCGGCCACAACACGTTGCCTCCCGCCTCAGATCCACGTGGGACCTGCCGGACGGGTGAGTGGGCGGCCTTCACCTCACCCCCCTTCACTCCACTTCCCCTCACTTCCACCTCCCCTCCACCCCCCCTTCACCTCCCCTCCACCCCCCCTTCACCTCCCCTCCACCTCCCCTCCACCCCCCCCCTTCACCTCCCCTCCAGTGTCAGTGTCTCCCCGATACCCCCCCCCCCCCGCACCGCTACAGTCAGCGGGACACACACTATTATTACCCCTTCAGCGCCCCCCCCACCCAGTGTCAGCGGCCGTGCGAGACCCCCCCTCTATATCTCCCACCTCTCCCCCCCCACACATATACATGCCCCCCCCTCCCCGGCGCTCACAACTCACCCCCCTCCCCGGCGGGGGAACAGCCAGTGGCCAGGCAGCCTGCCTCGCGGCACCGAGTGCCCAAGATGGCGGCGGCCTCACTCGCGGCGGCGGCCGGAAGCCTCCCTGTTTCCCGCGCTTTCAGTCCCCCCCCCCCCCCGGCGCCGCTACAGTCAGCGGGGGAGCGAGCGCCCGGGACACAGCGGGGGAGCGGCCACAACACGTTGCCTCCCGCCTCAGATCCACGTGGGACCTGCCGGACGGGTGAGTGAGCGGCCTTCACCTCCCCTCACCCCCCTTCACCTCCCCTCACCCACCCTTCACCTCCCCTCACCCACCCCTCACCCCCTTCACCTCACCTCCCCTCACCCACCCCTCACTCCACTTCCCCTCCCTTCCACATCCCCTTCACCTCCCCTCCACCCCCCCTTCACCTCCCCTCCACCCTCCTTCACCTCCCCTCCACCCCGCTTCACCTCCCCTCCACCCCCCCTTCACCTCCCCTCCACCCCCCCCTTCACCTCCCCTCCACCCCCCCCCCTTCACCTCCCCTCCAGTGTCAGTGTCTCCCCGATACCCCCCCCCCCCCGGCACCGCTACAGTCAGCGGGGAAGCGGAACGAGCGAGCGCCCGGGACACAGCGGGGGAGCGGCCACAACACGCTGCCTCCCGCCTCAGATCCACGTGGGACCTGCCGGACGGGTGAGTGAGCGGCCTTCACCTCCCCTCACCCCCCTTCACCTCCCCTCACCCACCCCTCACCTCCCCTCACCCCCTTCACCTCCCCTCACCCACCCCTCACCTTCCCTCACCCACCCCTCACTCCACTTACCCTCCCTTCCACATCCCCTCCACCTCCCCTCCACCCTCCTTCACCTCCCCTCCACCCCGCTTCACCTCCCCTCCACCCCGCTTCACCTCCCCTCCACCTGCCCTCCACCCCCCTTCACCTGCCCTCCACCCCCCTTCACCTGCCCTCCACCCCCCCTTCACCTCCCCTCCACCTCCCCTTCACCTCCCCTCCACCCCCCTCCACCCCCCTTCACCTCCCCTCCACCCCCCTTCACCTCCCCTCCACCCCCCCTTCACCTCCCCGCCACCCCCCCTTCACCTCCCCGCCACCTCCCCTCCACCCCCTCCACCTCCCCTCCACCCCCCCGCCACCTCCCCTCCACCCCCCCCTTCACCTCCCCTCCACCCCCTTCACCTCCCCTCCACCCCCCCCTCACCTACCCTTCACCTCCACTCCACCCCCCCCTTCACCTCCCCGGCACCCCCCCCCCCCTTCACCTCCCCGCCACCCCCCCTTCACCCCCCCGCCACCCCCCCCCTTCACCTCCCCGCCACCCCCCCCCCCCCTTCACCTCCCCGCCACCCCCCCCCCTTCACCTCCCCGCCACCCCCCCCCACCTCCTCTACACCCCCCCCTTCACCTCCCCTCCACACCACCTTCACCTCCCCTCCACACCCCCTTCACCTCCCCTCCACACCCCCTTCAGCTCCCCTCCACACCCCCTTCACCTCCCCTCCACACCCCCTTCAGCTCCCCTCCACACCCCCTTCACCTCCCCTCCACCCCCCCTTCCCACCGCCTCCCCCCCCTTCCCACCGCCTCCCCCCCCCCCCTTCCCACCGCCTCCCCCCCCCTTCCCACCGCCTCCCCCCCCCCTTCCCACCGCCTCCCCCACTTCCCACCGCCTCCCCCCCCTTCCCACCGCCTCCCCCCCTTCCCACCGCCTCCCCCCCCCCTTCCCACCGCCTCCCCCCCCCTTCCCACCGCCTCCCCCCCCCCTTCCCACCGCCTCCCCCCCCCCCTTCCCACCGCCTCACCCCCCTTCCCACCGCCTCACCCCCCCTTCCCACCGCCTCACCCCCCCTTCCCACCGCCTCCCCCCCCCCTTCCCACCGCCTCCCCCCCCCCTTCCCACCGCCTCCCCCCCCCCTTCCCACCGCCTCCCCCACTTCCCACCGCCTCCCCCCCCTTCCCACCGCCTCCCCCCCTTCCCACCGCCTCCCCCGCCCCTTCCCACCGCCTCCCCCCCCCTTCCCACCGCCTCCCCCGCCCCTTCCCACCGCCTCCCCCCCCTTCCCACCGCCTCCCCCCCCCCTTCCCACCGCCTCCCCCCCCCCTTCCCACCGCCTCCCCCCCCCCCTTCCCACCGCCTCAGCCCCCCCCTTCCCACCGCCTGAGCCCCCCCTTCCCACCGCCTCCCCCCCCCCCTTCCCACCGCCTCAGCCCCCCCTTCCCACCGCCTCAGCCCCCCCTTCCCACCGCCTCCCCCCCCCCTTCCCACCGCCTCCCCCCCCCCTTCCCACCGCCTCCCCCCCCCTTCCCACCGCCTCCCCCCCCCCTTCCCACCGCCTCCCCCCCCTTCCCACCGCCTCCCCCCCCCTTCCCACCGCCTCCCCCCCTTCCCACCGCCTCCACCCCCCCTTCCCCTTCCCACCACCTCCCCCTTCATGCCACCTCCCCCCCTCCTCCCCCTTCACACCACCTCCCCCCTCACACCACCTCCCACCTCCCCCCACCCGCCGCACGCATTCAACAGACAACCCACACACTCGACACACACCTGCCGCATCCTGCCCCTACGCAACAATATCACTGACCAGCTGTCACCCGCACTCGCCACACACCCGCCGCCTCACACCCTAGCAGGACCCCAACCCACAGCCAGCACTCACTACCCACGCGCCACCTGTACTGAACACCCATCCGCCGCCTCACACCCTAGGAAGACACACGCCTCACATTTTCACATCACTTATGTCACCAAAATATACATTGTACTGTGGTGTGTTTACAATAAACCATTTTTTTACAACATCGTATTACATTTTCTTCCATCTTTCTTTTCAACATTATTATGAAACCTTTACAACAAATAGTCATCTATTGTTCCACGATTTATAAATAATACTACCTATTACGCATTTACATCCCGGGCAACGCCGGGTCTCTCAGCTAGTATTTAATATAATATGCACATGGCCGAAAAAACATTATTTCATCGGTGTGTTAACAACTAAAAATACCAGCAGATCAGGGGGGTAGCAATAGCACGGGAAGCCCGGGGGCCTGCACTCGGGGGGCCCGCTCTCCCCTCCTCCCCCTGTAGAGACAGGAGGGAGGAGATGGTATGCGGCGGCAGAAGGGCCCCGGCAAACAGAAGCCGGTTGAGGAATCAGCAAGGCAGGGGAGGAGCGCCCTCTAGCAGGCTGACCCGGAAGTCTTGATAACTTCCGGTGTCTGCTGCCACAGCTTCTCTGCCGGCTGCTCCTCTGATCATCTCCTTCCGCCAAAGGTAGGCATGGATAGAGGATCAGGGAGAGGATGGGGGAAGGAGACAAAAAATTACAGTCAGTATAAATATTAATCGGGCCCTGAAATTTATTTTGCCCGGGGACCCGACCATGTCTAGCTACGTCACTGCAGCAGATATTCCTGATACAGGTTACAGCAGAGAAATAAACGTGTTAATGCAGATGGGATAAAAAAAGGCTGCTTAAATTGTGATATTAAAATAAAATGAATCCCAAATCTCACTCCTAGGATTGCAACTGTTTCTCCCTGCGCACTGAGGTCAGGTATCCTTGTAGCAGACTATTCTTCTCCCAAAGGTAATCAGACGGCTGTGAAGTACTTCCCCTTTGCAGGTTGGCATGGCCCTTTCCGGCTAAAGGTTAAACTCATACTCATTTTTTTTTTTTATTGTGTGGAAAATTTTTAATAGCCTTTTAGAATTGTTAGTGTTTGGTATGCTTTGTAAATGGCTATCCCACAGTGGTAGTCAAACACAGCTGATGAAATTCACTTTTTCTTTTCTTAAAATGACTAGAGACTTTCTACGTGGGCTTCTGCAGTCACCACTGAACCCCGCACAGCTTCTCTGCTGCACAGCTATTAAATACAGCTATCCACAAGAGGGAGGCACACGCCTGCCTGTGTAACAGTGAGAGGCGTGCCAAGACAGACAGGCACAGGGCACTCGCAAATTAAACAATGGTAATAGGTAAAAATAGGGGGCACAACGTTGGGGGACTGAATGGGGTATTTTGTCGTGGCCGTTTCGCCGCAGACGGACACTCCGCCGCTGGAATCCCCACTCCTGGCCGCTTCTAAGGTATGTTTTATTACTGTTTAGAGTAGGGGGTTAATTTAAAGGGTTTTAGCGGTTAGGGTAGTTGGTTAATTTAAGGGTTTTAGCAGTAAAGGAAGGAGGTTTTAGGGTAGGGGTTTTTAGTGTAAGGGCTTAGGGTTGGGGTTTAGGGTAGGCGGTTTAAGGAACTTACCTCAGCGGCGAAGTAGCAGGTGGCAGCAGGTTCCGGTGGCGTGGTGAGTTGCGGCGAAGAGGCAGCGGCCATTTGGTCGTGGCGAAACGGCCGCGATCAAATATCCTAGATCGGTCCAGGGTAATATAAAATAAGCAAAAAAGGACAGGCACGCCTAAATCAAAAAAGTGATATTTATTAGTTCAATGTTTCGACTCCAACTGGAGCCTTTCTCAAGAGCTCTGGGCGTTTGAGATGACAAAGCTGCACACCACGGCATTCAAAGCTTGGTCCCCGGTGACTTCGGTCAGGCATGGCTGGTGTTTTTTTTCAACCGCTCCTCCCTCCCAGCGAGGTGCCGCGTCTCTCGTGCTCCCAGGTGACGTCACAGAGTCTCTATGGGAACTCAGGCTAGCGTCTCCTGAAGTCTTCTGGTGTTCTAGCAGGCACCCAGAGAAAAACCTACGCGTTTCACAACAATGTCCAGTTGCTTCCTCAGGGGTAAGGTGAGCCACCGGGTACTCTTTTATATTGTTGTTTGTGACATTTTGGAACATATTACACTGGGTATCGTTCTATTGTGTCCATGTGGGAAGTGATTCTGCAAGTTGCCCAAGCTCCTGTTCCTGAATGAAAGAAAGTGGAGATAGTGAAACCAGTACAAATATATATTTACATGCTTGGTTAAAGGCACAGAAAACGTGAGATCTGAATCAGAAAGATTTATTGCAAGCTATATACAGACATACCCCGGTTTAAGTACACTCACTTTAAGTACACTCGCGAGTAAGTACATCTCGCTCAATAGGCAAACGACAGCTCACGCATGCGCCAGTCAGCACGTCCTGAACAGCAATACCGGCTCCCTACCTGTACCGAAGCTGTGCGCAAGCAGGGAGACTATAGAGCCTATTACACATGCGTTATTTACATGAGTTATGCACGTATAGGAGGATTGCAATACAGTACATGCATCGATAAGTGGGAAAAAGGGAGTGCTTCACTTTAAGTACATTTTCGTTTTACATACATGCTCCGGTCCCATTGCGTACGTTAATGTGGGGTATGCCTGTATGTTCTTTTTTCCATATGCATGTGAGGATCTAATCAGAGGATACTATAATCCATCGTTCACAGTTTGCGGAGGAATTTTTCCATGTCCAGACCTCCAACATCTAGGATAATTTTGCGCAAACTATAAATATCCATGTTTCCAGTAAACGGATTTTGAGTGAATCCGTGAGTTGTCCAGACAGCAAGTACCTATAGAGACGTTATATTTTGTAACACACAAATGTATTGTATTTGTTCATGTGTTTATTTTGAGCACAATTAGGGATCACCATCAACAGGTGTTTGTGTAGATAATTTTGGGAAGAGCGCTATAAGTGGACAGTATATCAGATTTCTATATATATTTGCAATAGTTGCCATTACCTGAATCAAATGATGTGCCATGAAATAATGTGTCATGTTTACCATCCAGGTGCGCATATTAAGTACACAGACGCAACAGTGAAGATGGTGTTTGTCTAATTATTATAGAAATTAAGTTATGAAGTCTTTTATATATTGAGGCAAAGTTTAAAATAATTTTTTTTCCCCCTTCAGTCCTAAAACTGTCATGGGGACTGATTGATGAAAAGGGGTGTGTTGAGGACACACCCAGAAAGTATTTTTCAATGTTTTCCAATGAACAAGGTTTTAGACTATAAACCCTGCATCTGGGATTATGAATTCAATTTTAACTAAAGCAGTGTCCATGCTGGAACATGTGTAATCTCCTTTTCTACAGGACCCTTTGGAAAAAGATCTTATCAATGTCATATGATAACGTAAATTAGATTCTGTTTGTTTCATCCTTTTCTTTTAAGAAACGGTCTGCATTTTATACTGTATGATCTTGTAATAAACTTTTTCTGTAACTTAAGCACTGTACTTTTATATATATATATTAAAGCTAACCTTTAATAATTAATGACTTTGGGCTCTGATTGAACTGTTGCACACTTTGTAGAGAATAATTTCTATTTTCAGATATCTGTGTTAAGTGAAATGCAGGCAAAAAACCGGGCGCTTACCTTAGGGTATTAGTACAAGGTAGAGAATAAAGTAAAATACTTATCCCAAAACCAATGGATGTAGTCTTTCACAGTGCAATCCGTGGCTTGCGATGAATTCCTCTGCTCGACCCCAGAGAGGGGTATCCAAACCCTCAAGGTATAGGAGAACGAAAAGGAAAAAAGGGGAGCAAAGGATTAGATGGACCTATATTAACATTACTAAGATGACTTCATAGCATATCTAGCTGTTTAATAAAGGTGGGGTGACGAAATGACAGTATATTGTAATCTAATACTCACACGGCCCTGTGTGAGCACATATGTGTAAGGGTATCTTGTTCCTGGTATCCACTTCTTAGCCCAAATGTTGTTCAGATGGAAGGGGGGGGTTTAGAAAAAATAATCATATACTACTTACACGGCCATGTGTAAGCTCAATCCTGGGAGAGAATAATGTGGGGTTGTCTGATGGACCCGTCCGTGGTACTTCCCGTGGCAACGTATAATCAGCTGCTTGCGGGCAAAGTAATTGCTGGCGGTTCCTCTTCCCTCACACGTTCCAATCCTCCCCCCTCCCCGATTCAGGAAACGGGGATGCGTGGGGTAAAATGATAGCAGGGCGTCAGTTACAGTCTTCAATTAAATGAGCGTTTTATTAAACATTTAAACAGAACAAAAGACTCACAGAATAATGTTTAGAGCACCCCGTGGCACTCCGATCAGCGTGGCTGCAGGTCGCCTTCCAGCTGCGCTGTCTTCCGTATCCGGATTCAGAAGTGATGGAAACTTCTGACGCGGCTGTGACTGCAGTCTGCTTCCACTTGCTACGGATGCCTCCAACGTCCAAAATGATGTGGTGAATTAGAGCAACGCGTTTCGCCGTTCTCGACGGCTTCCTCAGGCTCAAAAAGCAGTGTCCATGCTGGAACATGTGTAATCTCCTTTTCTACAGGACCCTTTGGAAAAAGATCTTATCAATGTCATATGATAACGTAAATTAGATTCTGTTTGTTTCATCCTTTTCTTTTAAGAAACGGTCTGCATTTTATACTGTATGATCTTGTAATAAACTTTTTCTGTAACTTAAGCACTGTACTTTTATATATATATATTAAAGCTAACCTTTAATAATTAATGACTTTGGGCTCTGATTGAACTGTTGCACACTTTGTAGAGAATAATTTCTATTTTCAGATATCTGTGTTAAGTGCATAGTTTTCGTAGTAAACAGAGACCAAAAGACCCTGCAAATGACATATTTGATATGTTTGCGAGTTAAGATATATATTGTGACGGATTGAGGGTAGATATTACTAATTTGAGGTACCTTGCATACTGTAGGTGACAGATGAGCCTGCTAGTTAGCTGTGTGAATTAACCCTTGTCACATATGCAAGTCAAGTCATATGTCATGTGCTCACAGGTGTGCCGTTCGTGACATATTGTATCAATAAATATACCCAAGGTCTTCAAAAGGCATACCGATCGTGTCAGCAGTCACCGGAGGAGATAAGCAGCCTATTAATAAGGTACAGCTGATAACACTGCAGATCTAAAGGTTTGCAAAGTAAATGTGTAAGTTTGAGGATGATTGAATGCAGTCCCAGAGTTTAAAGTTCACGCAACCAGTGCAGCGAAAGGAACCGTTCTGGGCATGAAGCCAAGTCTGGTGTTTGTCAGTATCACACACATCCGTGTGCACTAACCAGACCTTTTGCAACGTGAAGCTCGCTGGATATTTGGATTGAACACTATGGCCCTCTAGGTCTCAATGAGGAATTCAATCTCTCAGGCTTCAACTGATGCCTGTTAATTTTAGCTACCCACTAACATGGATTACAACCCGTTCTCTCTCACCTTACCGCCATTTCATAGAGAAAAATCACCATCATCAGCTCTCCCCATCATCATCACCATCATCAGCTTCTCCCCTGATCATCATCAGATCTCCCCGTTCCACTCATCATCATCATCATCATCATCATCATCATCCCTCCCCCAGTCCACCTCAGATCTCCCCCCCTCAGATCTCCTCCTAGTCGCCCTCAGATCTCCTCCTAGTCGCCCTCAGATCTCCTAGTCGCCCTCAGATCTCCTCCTAGTCGCCCTCAGATCTCCTCCTAGTCGCCCTCAGATCTCCTCCTAGTCGCCCTCAGATCTCCTCCTAGTCGCCCTCAGATCTCCTCCTAGTCGCCCTCAGATCTCCTCCTAGTCGCCCTCAGATCTCCTCCTAGTCGCCCTCAGATCTCCTCCTAGTCCCCCGCATCATCCTCAGAACTCCCCCAGCCCCCCTCAGATCTCACCAGTCCCCCTCAGATCTCACCAGTCCCCCTCAGATCTCACCAGTCCCCCTCAGATATGTTGCCAGATTAAATAAAAAGAGTCAGGTAGAATTTGCCTTAGCAAGTGAGGAATTTTACCATAGCGAACAGGGAATTCAAACTTTCTCCTACACAAAATAACGAAAAGAAAATGAAAAAAGTAGCATGTGAAATTTGGCTAGAAATGAAGGAGAGCAAGACACGTAAAAATCAAAGAAAACCAACATTTCTGATACGGAAACAAGAGATTGCTCAGTAATTTACTAAAGAATTTCAGAAACTCCGCACCCATTACCAAGATACCAGATGAAACATTAAAAATAAACATGTGACCCCATAAAAATAAATGAAGAATCCAAAAAATTCTTTGCACGACTTCACAAAAATAACATCACAGCGGAAAGAGAGACAAAATGACTTCTTTAAACACGTACAGTTACCTAAAATGACAAAAGTAGACTTGGAACTACTTAACTCCCCAATCAGAGCAAAACAAATAACGGAAACAATAAGAAACTTGAAAAACTGCAAAGCACCAGAACCTGTCTGACAGGTGAATACTTTAAGGGGCCTTTTCTATAAGCCTTCATAAAAAGAAATCGCTTGGCCGGTTACGCCGCCAGTTTTTTGAGCGTTGCTATCACGGTATTCAGGAAGCCTTGAATATCTGCGACGGCAAAATACCCAAAACTGGCGAGTAGCCAGCGGCGTGATGTTCACCTCTCTCTAAAGGGCTCCCCCGGCGGTCTGGCCCAGCTGCATAGGTAGCTCTCTCCCTGCGCATATCTAGCCAACCATAGCAGGGTTTGAATAAAATTTTGAATACTAGTGTACGTGAGCAGGGGGTCTCCGGAGCAGGAACGCGTTGATTTCAGGTCCGGGGACCACCAGCTTCCCGAGATACAGGCCCTGTTATGGGGTGCCGGTATCTCCTAAGCATTTAAATGTCTCGCGTCATGGGACCGTGGGATTTAAATGCAAAGGAGATACCGGTACCCCATAATGGGACCTGTATCTCGGGAAGCAAGGGGTCCCCGGACCACAAATTAAAGCGGTTCTGCTCCGGAGACCCCCTACTCACGTACACTTGTATTACATTTTTTATTAAAACAGCTTCATTATCTTAGCGGCTAGCCCCTAAGGCAATGGAGGGGTTAACCACCAGTGCCCGGTTTATTGTGGGCAGCGGAGGTGGGTGAAGGTGGGGGGGTGAATAACTGGGTTAATACACACAAATTAAAGAACAAAGCGATCATATCAGTAGGTGCCGAAAAGGCTTTTGGTAATATACACACTGGGGACATCTATTCGAAGCACCAGACAGATTTGGATTCCGGGGACAGTTTAACAATATGCTAAAATCAATGTATGCCAAATGAAAGGCCAAGATAATAGCAGCAGGCTTTTATCAGAAGATGAATTATTTAGAGGTACGCATCAAGGATGTCCTCTCTCACCGCTCTTATTTAATTTGACAATAGAACCACTGGCTATATGCCTTCATCAGATGAAATAATTCAAGGGGATAGAGCTTGGGCCAGTTGAATTGTAACTGGCAATAGCATTACAGGGGCCCCATGATGCAGTAGCTACATCCCACAATCCAGCTGGTTTTGCTAGAGGAGATCCCGTATTGCGCTCCACGCGATCTGCACTGATCAGGAACAGAAGGGGGTGGGGGGTGACTCCTCTCATTCTGTTCTGTCATCAGTGACGGGTTGATCACATGATCGAAGTAAAGGAGAGGTGGTGGCACTCTGGCCCTGCAGCTCCTCTGGCACTCAAAGGCTTAAACCAGGAAAGACTTAAAATGATAGGCAGCGTGTTAGATGACTGAGTGCTTTCAGATTCTAGGTCAGCGGTGCGCAAACTGGGGGGCGCGACCCCCAGGGGGGCGCGAGTTTTGTTTGAGGGGACACGAGCGGTTGCAGAGGTCCCGTGCTCTCCCCCCCAGGCATTTAAATTAAATGCCGGGGGACCGTGCGAGGCCTCTGCAAGCTCAACTTACCGCGGTTCAGCCGGCTCCAAATGATGCAGCGGGGTCATGTGATGTCACGGTTGCCACGGTAATGTGACGTCACACGACCCCGCGTGCCATTTGACGCTGCGCGAGGTAAGGAGGGGCGGCGCACCAAGGAGGAGAGCAGGCACAGGGGGTCACCTCAAAAAAAGTTTGTGCGCCCCTGTTCTAGGTAATTGAATATGGTTTGAATACTTCCCATGCATGTTCAAAACACCTCATTGAAATGTGAAAATGCTGCCTTTGTATTACCTATCTCTGGGCTAATTCAAAAGTGTGAGAAGAAGGATAACACACAGGTAACATTATATCAACTTCCATTCAAGGGCTCCCCCTCTTCCTCCCCCTCTCTCCCCTCCCAGTCATTTCACACCTGGGCGCTGTTTGTACATGTATCTTGGCATTCTGCCCCCTTTGCCTATTGGAACGGGGCCCTCCCATCTCTGGGGGCCAAAATACACGACTCGACGGGACGCAGCAGTCTCACAGCGGCTGCAGACGAGCACCAGGAAGGACCATGACCCTCTGCAAGGACTCTCGTATCAGGTTAAATGATGGGTACACCGTCCCGGTGATGGCTTTTGGCACCTACGCACCTAGTGATGTAAGTAACCCGTGGCCGTCCTGCGCAGGCAAACTCCGTAACTTCACCTGGATGTATTTTGCAATCACTTTTAAACTCTCTGCTGCCATGTTAGGCTGAGTCCCCACTAGCGCTGAGCGGGCGGCGGTTGCCGCGGTCACTTACAAATATAGATATATGTAAGCGCCCGCTCACGCGCTGCGCGTGCACTGGCATACACGCTCACCCGCGCTCGGCGCTTATGTATCTACTATATATTTCTGAAAGTGTCCTATGTGTCCGGGTCTGTATGTGTCTCCCTGTGTCCCTCCCTGTGTCCCTAGCGGCAATCTCATTGGACCTTGGGCCAGGCCAATGAGATTGCTCCCTTGGTCCGCCCGCCCGCCCCCCTCTCATTGGCCTGAGGCGGAGTGAAGGGGACACACCACACACACACACACACACACACACACACACACACACACACACACACACACACACACACACACACACACACACACACACACACACACACACACACACACACACACACACACACACACACACACACACACACACACACACACACACACACACACACACACACACACACACACACACACACACACACACACACACACACACACACACACACACACACACACACACGAGCGCTCGGGACACACACACACAGCACGCGGCTCTGGCTCTCCCTCACCCGGCGCTCTCCTTCCCCCCCCTCTCCCCCCCCAAAAAAAACACACAGAGACACACACAGAGAGCACGCGGCTCTCCCCTCACACAGGCGGCTCTCTCACCCGGCGAGGCCGCTCTCTCACCCGGCGAGGCCGCTCTCATACCCGGCGCTCACCCCCCACACAGAGAGCACGCGCCACTCCCCTCGCACAGGCCGCTCTCACCCGGCGAGGCCGCTCTCTCACCCGGCGCTCACCCCCCCTCCCCCCCCACTCTCACCCGGCGCTCCCTCTCCTCCCCCCCACTCTCACCCGGCGCTCACCCCCCCCACACACACACACACACACAGAGCACGCGGCTCTCCCCTCACACAGGCCGCTCTCTCACCCGGCGAGGCCGCTCTCGCGGCGCCGAGTACCCAAGATGGCGGCGCCCGGGACACAGCGGGGGAGCGGCCACAACACGCTGCCTCCCGCCTCAGATCCACGTGGGACCTGCCGGATGGGTGAGTGAGCGGCCTTCACCTCCCCTCCACCCCCCTTCACCTCCCCTCCACCCCCCTCCCCTCCAGTGTCTCCCCGATACCCCCCCCCCTCCGGCGCCGCTACAGTCAGCGGGGGAGCGAGCGAGCGCCCGGGACACAGCGGGGGAGCGGCCACAACACGCTGCCTCCCGCCTCAGATCCACGTGGAACCTGCCGGACGGGTGAGTGAGCGGCCTTCACCTCCCCTCACCCCCGTTCACCCATCCCTCACCCCCGTTCACCCACCCTCACCTCCCCTCACTCCACTTCTCCCATTTACCTCCCCCCCTTCACCCCCCCTTCACCTCCCCTCCACTCCCCCCTTCACCTCCCCTCCACCCCCCCCTCTTCACCTCCCCCCCTTCACTTCCCCTCCACCCCCCCTCTTCACCTCCCTTCCACCCCCCCCTTCACCTCCCTTCCACCCCCCCTTCACCTCCCTTCCACCCCCCCCTTCACCTCCCTTCCACCCCCCCTTCACCTCCCTTCACCTCCCTTCCACCCCCCCCTTCACCTCCCTTCCACCCTCCCCATCACCTCCCTTCCACCCCCCCCTTCACCTCCCTTCCACCCCCCCCTTCACCTCCCTTCCACCCCCCCCTTCACCTCCCTTCCACCCCCCCCTTCACCTCCCTTCCACCTCCCCTCCACCACCCCCCTTCACCTCCCCTCACCCTCCCCTCACCCCCTTTCAACTCCCCTCACTCCACTTCTCCTCCCTTCCACCCCCCATTTACCTCCCCTCCACCCCCCCCTCCCCTCCACCTCCCCTCCCCCTCCCCTCCCCTCCACCTCCCCCATTCACCTCCCTTCCACCCCCCCATTCACGTCACTTCCACCCCCCCTTCACCTCCTTTCCACCCCCCCCCTTCACCTCCCCTTCACCTCCCCTCCACCCCCCCCTTCACCTCCCCTCCCCTCCACCCCCCCCCTTCACCTCCCCTCCACACCCCCCCTTCGCCTCCCCCACCCCTTCCCACAGCCTCCCCCCCCTTCCCACCCCCTTCCCCCCCCTTCCCACCCCCTTCCCACCGCCTCCCCCCCCCTTCCCCCCCCTTCCCACCCCCTTCCCACCGCCTCCCCCCCCCCTTCCCACCGCCTCCCCCCCCTTCCCCCCCCTTCCCCCCCCTTCCCCCCCCTTCCCCCCCTTCCCCCCCCTTCCCCCCCTTCCCACCCCTTCCCCCCCTTCCCACCGCCTCCCCCCCCTCCTTCCCACCGCCTCCCCCCCCTCCTTCCCACCGCCTCCCCCCCTCCTTCCCACCGCCTCCCCCCCTCCTTCCCACCGCCTCCCCCCCTCCTTCCCAGCGCCCCCCCCCTCCTTCCCACCGCCCCCCCCCCCCTCCTTCCCACCGCCTCCCCCCCCTCCTTCCCACCGCCTCCCCCCTCCTTCCCACCGCCTCCCCCCCTCCTTCCCAGCGCCCTCCCCCCCTCCTTCCCAGCGCCCCCCCCCCCTCCTTCCCAGCGCCCCCCCCCCTCCTTCCCACCGCCCCCCCCCCCTCCTTCCCACCTCCCCCCTCCCCCCCTTCCCACCACCCCCCTCCCCCTCTCCCCACCACCCCCCTCCCCCCTCCCCACCACCTCCCTCCCCCCTCCTCCCCCTTCCCACCTCCCCCCCTTCCCACCTCCCCCCTCCCCCCCTTCCCACCACCCCCCTCCCCCTCTCCCCACCACCCCCCTCCCCCCTCCCCACCACCTCCCTCCCCCCTCCCCACCACCTCCCCCTTCCCACCACCTCCCACCACCTCACCCCTCCTCCCCCTTCCCACCACCTCCCCCCTCCCCCCCCTTCCCACCACCTCCCCCCCCTTCCCACCACCTCCCCCCTCCCCACCACCTCCCCCCTTCCCACCCCCTCCTCACCCTTCCCACCTCCTCCCCCTTCCCACCACCTCACCCCTCCTCCCCCTTCCCACCACCCCCCCTTCCCACCACCACCACCTTCCCCCTTCCCACCACATTCCCCCTTCCCACCACTTCTCCCCTTTCCCCCTTCCCCCCCCTCGGCTCCCCTTCCCCCCCGCTCCCCTTGACCCCCCCCCCCCACCGCTCCCCTTGACCCCCCCCCCCACCGCTCCCCCCCCCACCGCTCCCCTTCTCCCCCCCCCCTCCGCTCCCCTTCCCCCCCCCCCTCCGCTCCCCTTCCCCCCCCCTCCGCTCCCCTTCCCCCCCCCTCCGCTCCCCTTCCCCCCCCCCGCTCCCCTTCCCCCCCCCCCTCCGCTCCCCTTTCCGCTCCCCTTTCCACCCCCACCTCCGCTCCCCTTTCCTCCCCCCCTCCCCCCCCCTCTGCTCCCCTCTGCTCCCCTCCCCTCCACCCCTTTTTCCCCTCCACCCCTTTCCCCTCCCACACTTCCACCCTTCCCCCCCTCCTCTAACCCTTCCCCCCCCTCCTCTAACCCTTCCCCCCCCTCCACCTAACCCTTCCCCCCCCTCCACCTAACCCTTCCCCCCCCTCCACCTAACCCTTCCCCCCCCCTCCACCTAACCCTTCCCCCCTCCTCCACCCCTTGCCCCCCTCCACCACCCCCTCCTCCCCTTCCCGCCGCCCTTCGCCTTCCTGCCCGCCTTACCGCCTCCCCACCCCCGCCTCTGCCTTTCACCCGCCCTTACTCCGGCCGCCTCTGCCTTTCACCCACCGCCTCACAGCCGCTGCACGCACTCAACAGACACCCGCCACACTCGACACATACCTGCCGCCACACACACCTGCTGCCTCCCGCCCCTACGCACCGACATCACTGACCCACCGCCTCACACCCTAGCAGGACCCCCACTCACAGACAGCACTCACAACCCACGCGCCACCCGCCGCCTCACACCCTAGCAGGACCCCCACTCACAGACAGCACTCACAACCCACGCGCCACCCGCCGCCTCACACCCTAGCTGGACCCACACTCACAGACAGCACTCACAAACCACGCGCCACCCGCCGCCTCACACCCTAGCAGGACACACGCCTCACATTTTTACATCACTTATAGCACCAAAATATACATTGTACTGTGGTGTGGTTACAATAAACCATTTTTATACAACATCGTATTACATTTTCTTCCATCTTTCTTTTCAATATTATTATCCAACCTTTACAACAAACAGTCACCTATTGTTCCACGATTTATAAATAATACTACCTATTACGCATTTACATCCCGGGCAACGCCGGGTCTCTCAGCTAGTACAAAATAAAAATGACTTTCTAGCACGCTCAACTACCCGCAATGCCCCCCCCACCCCGCGCCAGGACACCCGGCGCTCATGCTTGGAGCTCTCCAAGCATGAGCGCGCTCAGCGCCAGTGGGGACAGCCTTACACACACAACAGTTTTGAAAAGTGAAGATACATTTCCTTCTGTATATTTAACTGGGACTAATACAACATTTACCATTCATGTGATAATGAGTATATTTTGGACTTAGAATGAAAAGAAAGCACTCAGGCATGTAACATCTTGTCTATCCTTTGCATTGTTTCACCCATAGTTTATATGTTGCACAGCATTGTAACATGTAGGGCAGAACAGCTGACTGACAAAAGCGCCATGGCAAATCCCAAGGATTGAGCTTTGTGATGAGCAGGTGAAGAGCTCGCACTGCCCTGAGGAGAGCGTGAATCATTCATTCCAGAATTGCAGCGATCATGGTTAATTAAATTATAAAGCAATTCTAATAAACTGACAAAGGGAGCACCTTCAAAAATGGATTTAATCCAATATTGCTCCAAAACAGAAAACACCATGAAGAGAAAAAGTGTTCAAAAAGCATAATACATGTTTGCCCTGCTAAGCTGACTGCACATTTAGCTGTTGCCAATAATTAAGGTGCAGAAATCACTTCAAATGTGCATTGCATGTTATAAATCAGGGGTGCGCAAACTTTTCCCCCTGTGCGCCCCTGCCTGCACTATTCCCAGCTCGCGCCCCCCTCCTTCCTTGTCTGTGACGTCAAATGACACTGCGGGGTCACGTGATGGTGCGTTGACATCACGTTGCAATGGCAACGTGACCCTGCGGCGTCATTTGAGGCTGCGTTTCCATTCTATATATCGAGATAGAGGGAGAGAGGGAGAGAGGGAGAGAGACAGCTGTCCAATAGGAACGCTCCGTCTCCTGCTCCGGTCACGTGGTTCCCCAGCGGCTCACACAGACACTGTTTACCTGCTCCGGTGCTGTGGAAATGATTCCTGCAGATCCCACGCCGACTGAAGACACCTCTGATGCTGCCACAGCCACAGGACTGCTGCTGCTGGTCCTAGATGTTGCTGCCGCTCTGCAGGTAAGTGCCAAACCAGGTAACCGGGTACCCGACTGGGTAGAACCATTGATTTTGGCCGGGTACCCGTTATTTGTTTTTTTTTTAACACTACCCGATAGAACACTAGAATTAATCATCCCAAGGGCAGTATAAGCAACTCGGTCATCCCTTAAGGTTGGAGGAAAGGAGATTTCACCAGCAACAAAGGAAAGGATTCTTTACAGTAAGGGCAGTTACAATGTGGAATTCATTACCCATGGAGACTGTGATAGCAGATACAATAGATTTGTTAAAAAAAAAGGGTGGACATCTTTTTAGAAAGGAACGGTATACAGGGATATACCAAATAACTAAACATGGGAAGGATGTTGAGCCAGGGAGTAATCTAATTACCATTATTGGAGTCAGGAAATAAATAATTTCCCCCTTATAAGACATCATTAGATGACATTTCACCGGGGTTTTTTGTTTGCCTTCCTCTGGATGAATATACCGTAAGTACAAATAGAGGAAAAGAGGCTGTCGTCTAAGTTTAACATAGGTTGAACACGATGGACGTATGTCTTTTTTCAACCTCATCTACTATGTTACGATGTAACGACGTAACGATGTGACAATGTAACATAAGAACCATTTGGCCCACCCAGTCTGCCCATAACGTTGTGTCTAGTGGAAGCAGTTCAGCCTTAACCACCTCTGTTTTGAGGTTGTTCCATGAATCTACCACCTTTTCTGTCCGGAAGCACTTCCTCACATTTTCTCTGAGGCTCTCCCACTCCAGCACATGACCTCTTGTTCTAGCGCTTCTCTTTCTGCTTCCCCCGTGCACCTGGTTGAACCCTTGATATACAGCATGTGAAAGTTTCTATCATACCTCCTTCTCCCCCCCTCTCCTCCAAACTCCACATACTAATGTCCTTTAGGCTTTCCTGATATGTTTTAGGATGTAGACCATGCACCATTTTAGTACTTAGTACTCTCATTTGTACAACCTGTAATTTTATTGATGTCCATTTGGAGATATGGGGTCAAAATTGCTAAGAAGACACCCTCCGTGCTGGAAGACACCTGACGGGTTACGGCCTCATTTAAGTGAATGGGCCTTATTTACTAAGCCCTGCTGGACGGTATCTTATCGAGTAGCACAGTTTAGTACATTTGGCCCCTGACCTCCAGAACTGGTGTGTGTGTGTATGTATGTGTGCATATATATATGTGTGTGTATATGTGTTTACATCAGTGTGTATGTGGTCAGCAGCACAGACTCCTTAGGTCGGGGACATTGGCCCTGTTTGCATCTCACACCCCGGCCAGGAGACCCCAGGGAGCCGGTCATAGAAGCACGGTGCTCCCGTGGAGGCAGTCAGACACAGCGGTAGGGAGACGCAGGGAGGGGGGGAGTGTAGAAATGCTTCTAAACATGCGCAGAATACAATTCTACACATGCGCAGTGTCACTTCCGTTAGTTTTTTCGCGCCCTTTTTCTGTTTTTTTTCCTATGAGATTTTTTTGGATAGCAGTGCCACGAAAGAAGTTTCACTTCAAAAGGGTGACCTGGTGGTATTGTTACTGCTATTAAAGTGGGTGAACCCAATTTATAATGCCAGTGTCAGCTCCTTGTAAACTTAGGCGAGTCACTTTATCTTTCTGTGCCTCGGGTATGAACATTAGATTGTAAACTCCATGAGCCAAGGATTTGTACAATACAACACACGTCACGGTCAGAGCTCTATGAAAAAAAATCTATGTGATTAATTGGCTTCCTTTTTGTGTATTACTTTAAACTGTAAATTATAGTTGCGTGTTCGCAAAGCATAAATAGGAAATAATGATTGTGTGTTTTGGCATCACTTACACCAATGCACAGCAGCCCACGCCCTGCAAACACACAAGGCAATGACAGACGTGCCTGAGCAGATAACATACCAGACTAACACAATGGAAACTGCTGTGTCACAGACATACCTCGCCAGAGCTCTGTAACTTGTGTTGTGAGAGGTAGAGATGCGTGAAGGTGGTGCATATGCCATACTCATTGGATTCATTAGGAGGATGCATATACTATCCTCATGAGATTCAAAGGGTCTTTAATATATACTTTACTCCCGGTGTACAACCTTAATTCTTATCACTCAATGCTAAGAGATCAACATAATGAAAACATCTGCAACATCTCTTTCCACCATTGACATTCAAGAATCAACTTTGTCCACAAATATTTGAGAAAACCATTGGTTCGCCATAACTGGTATTATGTATCAACATTTGCTTGGTGTGAAATTGGACCAATGATGGGGCATTGACATGTCTGTTGTAAATTTGTTGGAGATTTTTGCCACAGAATTGCACAGGTTTTGCTTTGATACCTAGTCTGGTCTTTCCAGAGTGACTTTTTTTCACGGCAGTCATATTTTTCCTTCATATTTCTTGGCAGGCTAAAGGTTCCACAGAAAAGGCCACCAAAGTAGCTATTGGACTTGGCTACCGCCATATAGATGGGGCCTCTGCGTATGAGAACGAGGATGAGATTGGAAGGGCCATCAAAGAGAAGCTTGAAGATGGGACTCTGACGAGAGAGGACCTGTTCTACACTGGAAAGGTGAACATTACTAAACTGATTTTATTAGCATTTATTTTTAAGACACGTAATGCACCGCAAAATCTTATCAAGTTCACACATGGTGGTAGAATAAACAAGGTCTCGTCTCTAAAGAGCGTACACGCTAAAGGGTTTGTCGGCAGAAATCTGCAGGCAATCCAACACTGGCAGACACACTGCGTCCTCTGTAAGGATTAGTGCCCAATTTCTGCCAGCGGTATAAACACCCAGTCAACCAAAAGGCAGCGATGCCAGGAAAAAGTGGTATAGGAGGCATGTTTATATATAATAAAATGCCACTCATTAAATTGTGTGTGACGCCAGACCTGAGGCCACAAGCCTCAAGACCAGCGTCAGATTTGGTTGCTTCCTTGCTGTCGCCCTCCTTCTAAATCGCAGTGTCAAATGACGCCATGGGTGTCACCAACGTGACGTCGCACGGCCATGGTAACGCGACGTCATGTCATTTGACGCCGCAATGTCACGTTGCCATGGCAATGAGACGCGGTGGGACGTTTGTGCCGTCATTTGACGCTGCTTTACAAAAGGAGAAGGAGGGCGGCAGCAAGGAGGCGGACGCAACAGCTAAATGCCTTCCCATTAGGCCTGATTGACCCGAGAGCCCGGAAAATGTATATAATAATAATAATAATAGCATGCTCTTGAATAGCACTGCTAGTTTTACGTAGCGCTTTACAGAGACATTTTGCAGGCACAGGTCCCTGCCCCGTGGAGCTTACAATCTATGTTTTTGGTGCCTGAGGCACAGGGAGATAAAGTGACTTGCCCAAGGTCACAAGGAGCCGACCAGGCTCCCCTGCTTCAAACTCCCAGTGCCAATCAGTGTCTTTACTCACTGAGCCGCTCCCTCTCCCTATATGGGGGGAACATTTTTGCCGCCCCCAGATTTTGCCGCCCTAGGCCCGGGCGTAACGGACATGTTAACACAACGCTCACCATAGATTTACAGCATAAAAGCAATACCTGGTGCAGAAGGGAAAATATAACAATGAAAAACACTAGAATAGTGACCACAAGGGGTCGCTGTAGCCCCTGGAAATAGCACTCTGTATATGTGTAATGAACTCCCGTGTGGAAAACTAGTGACTCTGGAAATGTCAAGGACACCTCTAAATTATAATATACTGTATACATTAGAGGTGGTCATAGAAAGGCAACACGGATACATATCTTAAAAAATAAAATAATGAACTTTAATGCTGAATAAAAACCGACAAAGACGTGATATAATGTACAGTGAGATTAAAATCCCCAGCGACGCAACGGAGGCATGTATGGTCAGGTAAGTATAATCTTACTTGTCAGGTATATCACCTAATGGGTTTGGTCAAAACACGGAACCATAAAACCTGCACTGGACTAATTTATACTGTCTAAAGAGAAATACATCAGTATACAGGGTATGATCATAGCAGTATTGTTGTACGAGTTATCTAACATTCACCGAAGGCATATAAGAGCCCCTAGACAACCCACCACACCAGCAATAATAATAATAATAATAATAATAATAATAATAAACAGTATACAGCAAATTGCAACAGTGATGAGTATACAGATATCTCTCAGATAACTAATCGAGAAAATATATCAGCAGTGAAAATAGACTTCAATGTAGACACCTGCCTAATGGTGGCAGAGACTGAGTGTTTAAAGTATAGCAGTGTTACTAGAGAGTGGTTACATTATTCAAACCACCTCATTAAGGTAAATGAAATCAATATATTCTTTGTATACTCTCTTATATGATAATAGAGAGCACTTCTCATGATGTGCAGGCATATATGAGCCACATAAGACGTTGCAAATGAAACAATGTTACCAGGAGATGGTTGTGTTGCTCAGAAAAAGCCTCCTTAGGACGCGCGTATAGTGCCCTCGACCGGCGATGGGACGGGTAACCTCACTCGTCGCCGCTAGCGAAAGTTATATTTCGCTTTGGGGCGGCGTCGTGGGCTTCCGGGCATTTGATTTGTTCAGGGGCTGAGACAGCCCTTGAAATATCATATAATCCCGGCGTCCAAAGTCCGCGACGCTCCGTCGCTCCGTCGCATTGCACTCACATAGAAGTAGCCTGCGATCCCAGTTGCCCTTACAAGGACCTATAACAAAGGGGGGGGGGGGAGAGAGATGGGTGGGGGATGCTCCCGCATCAGCAAAAGTAACAATAGTGATGATAAGTAAATAGTGCCAAATACTGGTGCAAAAGAGGATAGGGATACTGATAAACAAACAAACAAAAGATACCTCCTTGAATGCACTCAGAGTGGCTAAATGGGTGATGTGGTAATTATAGTTAAAAACCTTTTAATCACATAAGAAAGTTAAAACATATTTGTATAGAGGGGTGTGGTATAAATAGTCCAGGACCAGCCCCTTGTTAACAAACCAACAGAATCTTCAACATTAGTAGGAAGATAGTAACAGTACTCCACCCTAAAGTGGGCTTACTCGCTTAGAAAATCCCCTGTATGTAACTCCAGACTAAAAGGCCCATAATACCTATGGAAATCCTATTATCAATAATTCAATAAACCTGGGATGGTACAGGTATACCGAAACTAAATCTGAAGGGGTGATGAACTAAAAGCCGACTGGTCAGATAGTATAAATCTGTGTGTAATCACTAGACCACTTTGAGGGTGGGTATAGAATAACTCCAGAACAGGGTGAAGTCAACAACAACAAAAAGAAAATAAAGTGAATACATAACCACACATAAAATAGTGTATGAATATACAGAATATAATAAAATAATTGGCTAGATGGTGTTAATGCTCTGCAAAGGGCAGGCACAAAATGTGCTCTTATGAATGCCCAGAGGCGCGGTTCAAGGACCGTATCCAGTTATAGCCTCATTAACATGCTAATAATTTAGCGCAGAGATCATTAACATAGTCTCCTTACTTGAAACCAGTAAAAGACATAGGGCAAACAGGGTCAATATTAGTTATTAATGAGTACACAGGTTGTAGGACTCACTGAATGGTTAGTAGTATTATATCTCCATACATGTGAGCATATATAGAAAATGAGTAGCTAATGCTGTTCACAATAAGTAAATAGTACCCCTGACTCAGCCCCTTGGTGTTGGGGATTAAACCATTGATCCCTATGTCCTGCACAAGTGATGTGATTGTGGAATGGTGGCTATATGTGGAGGGAGGCAGGGTATATAGTTTGAGAAAGCGCGATCACGCGCGAAACGTGCGTCAGGTGACCAGAACGTGGTGACGTCACCGCACCCAAGATGGCACCTCCGCGGCTGGAGCTGCTACTTTGAAACCGGGACACTTCTTCCTGGGCATCCTGCCTGCTTTCCCTTCCACTCGGGGAAGCAACGAAGGGGCTATGAACTTAGACAGCATCCAGGAGCTAAGTATAACACTTGAATAGCCTGTCAGATGCCTATGTCTAGGGAACTGGGACTACACGGCACTATATACCCTGCCTCCCTCCACATATAGCCACCATTCCACAATCACATCACTTGTGCAGGACATAGGGATCAATGGTTTAATCCCCAACACCAAGGGGCTGAGTCAGGGGTACTATTTACTTATTGTGAACAGCATTAGCTACTCATTTTCTATATATGCTCACATGTATGGAGATATAATACTACTAACCATTCAGTGAGTCCTACAACCTGTGTACTCATTAATAACTAATATTGACCCTGTTTGCCCTATGTCTTTTACTGGTTTCAAGTAAGGAGACTATGTTAATGATCTCTGCGCTAAATTATTAGCATGTTAATGAGGCTATAACTGGATACGGTCCTTGAACCGTGCCTCTGGGCATTCATAAGAGCACATTTTGTGCCTGCCCTTTGCAGAGCATTAACACCATCTAGCCAATTATTTTATTATATTCTGTATATTCATACACTATTTTATGTGTGGTTATGTATTCTCTTTTTTTTTTCTTTTTGTTGTTGTTGACTTCACCCTGTTCTGGAGTTATTCTATACCCACCCTCAAAGTGGTCTAGTGATTACACACAGATTTATACTATCTGACCAGTTGGCTTTTAGTTCATCACCCCTTCAGATTTAGTTTCGGTATACCTGTACCATCCCAGGTTTATTGAATTATTGATAATAGGATTTCCATAGGTATTATGGGCCTTTTAGTCTGGAGTTACATACAGGGGATTTTCTAAGCGAGTAAGCCCACTTTAGGGTGGAGTACTGTTACTATCTTCCTACTAATGTTGAAGATTCTGTTGGTTTGTTAACAAGGGGCTGGTCCTGGACTATTTATACCACACCCCTCTATACAAATATGTTTTAACTTTCTTATGTGATTAAAAGGTTTTTAACTATAATTACCACATCACCCATTTAGCCACTCTGAGTGCATTCAAGGAGGTATCTTTTGTTTGTTTGTTTATCCTTACAAGGACCCCAAGGTATATGTTCGATGCCCATAAAGCGAAGGACCGCAGTGTTACCCTGGTGCATCTCATTCACGTGTCTCGCAATTGGCGTATCACGTTTATTGTGAACGGAGCCAAGGTGCTCGAGTATTCTGACTTTTAATTGTCTGTGGGTCTCCCCTACATATTGTTTACCGCATTGACAAGCGGCGAGACACACCACACCTGTTGTAAGAGAATGAATGAAACTTTTAATTTTATAACTCACCGAGTTACTGGAGTCAGAGAATTCTTTAGTAACCTTAACAGATGAACTGGCCTTACAACGGCCGCATGAGAAAGATGTACACTGTTTGGGGCCAAGCCGTGTCCTATTAGTTCTTTGCTGAAAATGGCTGTGTACCAGCCTATCCCTAAGGTTGCGCGGTCGGCGACATACCATGGTGGGGACAGATGGTAGAACTTGTGACAGGTCATTGTCTTGCAGTACATGCCAGTGTTTTGGAAAAAACTGGTGTATTTCGCCAAATTAACTAGTGAATGTACCGATAAAGCGAATAGTATCGGTATTGGGGTCACTTATCCTTTGGTTATTAATCAGAAGTGAAGACCTAGGTGTATTTAGTGCTCTCCAATACGCTTTTTTGATTATATTTTTCCTAACGGGCCTGATGGGAAATCCACCACTGCTCAAGACCGAAGAGGCTTCCATGAGAGCAGGCCACTAGTGAGACGGCTACGTCCTCCGGGGCAGCGATTTCCTTTCCTATTGTCTGATTTTGTTTCTTTCACTTATCGTATTCCCTTTATTGTAATGTCTTTTTTTTAAAATAAAGAGCTGAGTACACTGTGGGCACTATATAAATAAAGATATACATACATCCAATCATACATACATCCAATCACAGTCATTCTTTTAGCAACAAAGATGGCAACTACCCTTGCTGTTCGAAGGGCTATTTTCATAATGAAAACAATAACCCCTAAAACTAGAGCAATGGGTGATTGGAGACAGCTATGGAAGTGCCTCTCCACTTATAAGGTGTTGGATGCGCAGAACAGCTGCCCAGCAGAGGAAACTTGGGGTATGCACAATGGAGTCCCATGGTAATACAGAAAGACAGCAGACTAGAAAGAGGCAAGCTTTCCTCATTCATTGTCACTTTTATTTTAGTTAAATAATAGTAGTATGCTTTGTACAACACCAGGACTGCAGGTGTTCTTGAAAAAAAATACCCCTTAGGAAGGCGATAACAAATCTTCAGCATCCTATGTGACCACTGTGTGGTTTCTTCTAGCTGAAATATACTTGTCACGAGCCGAAGCTTGTTCGTGTGTGCCTGGAAAAATCCCTGAAGGACTTGCAGCTGGACTACATTGACCTCTTTCTTATCCACTCCCCGGTGCACACAAAGGTAAAGGCAACACATCAGGGAGATAAAGAGTTGGCAACAGGTAACCTTGAGATTCCATCCACATCTCTCACAGCCTCACTCAAAGCTCAATGGACATGTTAATTAGTCATTAAAACCTACCTGTGTTAGGTTTTAGCTTCTCCACTCTACCGTGATTGCTCTACATCTTTAGCCTGCTTCATTGAGCAGATTGTATAGTTAAACTTGGCATAAGGAAATGCAGAGCCCACCAAACTCTCTGTTTGAATCATAATGTTTTCCCGATTGACAACAGCACATATTCATCTTTGCTGGTATTGTTTGTTGGGGGCATATTTCAAGTCGATTGTTTTCTGTTTGAAGCCTGAACCTGATTTACAAGCTACACCAGAGGAGAAGTTCCTGAATATTGACCTGCGTGAGACCTGGAAGGTAAGACTCAGTATAACACTGGTCCCAGAAATATTCTACTCACAGTTGCAAAATAGACAGCAATTTCCTTATCTCCCACAGTATATCCAGGCTATAATCTGAAGTGCATTTAGTTTTGGAGTATAGAAAATAGAAATACAATTTAAGATACATCGTACACACTCTAGGAGCTTTTCACAAGCTTTTAATACTTTCTAATGTGATTATTTTCTTCTCCTTTAATGCGGTAGCACTTATGGGATACCTGCTCAAACACACCTGTTATACAACACGTGGAGAGATACCTGTGCAGAAAAAAGGAGAACACCTGGGATATATGCTAATTTAACTCATTTAAATATACCTGGCATAACCAAATTAGCATATATTCAATGCCTCTCATATTATTTGAAGCTAACTCGAGGCAGTACTAACTTAAAGGAGCAATCCAAGCGGGCGATGGTTACCTCCGTAGGGGGTGCCGGGATGTCTCTGCTTTATAAAGCTTCCACGTCACGTGGGCCAATAGGAGCGACGGATTGGTCGCGATCGCTGGAAGTCATCTCTATTTGATTTTCCAGCGACCATCGCCTGACCGTCGCGTCGCCGGCACTATAAGCGTAGCCTTAGAGCGCTAACGTGTTGGCTATTATGTATTACTGGTAATTGCTGTGAATACCTGCAGGCTATGGAGGCGTGTAAAGAAGCTGGGCTCACCAGGTCTATTGGGTTATCCAACTTCAACCGCAGACAGCTGGAGCTGATCCTCAACATGCCGGGGCTCAAATATAAACCTGTCATCAACGAGGTAACTGGTCTCTGGGGAACGCTGGAATAATTACTAGATGCCCAGAGCTGGAATAATTGCAGTGCTCTTAACTTGATATATACACATTCCAGGCACATGCAGAATTGATAGTCTTAGTATTCAGCAGATTGGTATGGTGTGTAAAGGATGCAACATCATGTTCAGCTGAGTACTAAATGTAGGATTTAATGAATAGCAACAAGAGAGATGATCCAGGGCTCCACGGGTTTTTCAGCAAAATAATTTATTCATGATACAAAATGTTTCGGCCTCACTTAGGCCTTTATCAAGTGACTGATACTGGTATTGGTACTGGTACCAGTCACTTGATAAAGGCCTAAGTGAGGCCGAAACATTGTGTATGATGAGTAAATTCTTTGGCTGAAAAACCCGTGGAGCCCTGGATCATCTCTCTTGTTGCTGTATATCTGGATTGCTGCAGATAGGATATCCTTGAACCAGGAGCTCCGGCATTGTGCGCAAGTATCGCGTTTTTCTAGCATTTATTTGCATTGTTTTGGTGTGCTATACACCCACATACCTTTGCATATTGGATTGAATGAATAGACACCTCTTGCTAATACTAGATTTGGTACAGAGCTGCTACTGCTGTACTGTCCATTGTATTTTGGAAAAATACAAAAAGCAAAAAGACACCGAATCCCAAACTCCGATTCCAGTTTATGAGCTAGTTGTATGACTACATTGCTCTTTGTTCTGGACAACTAGATAGTCCGGTGAGACAATGCTGCACTAGTAATTAGTCTACGATTGTTCATCTGGATCATCACATATTAAAAATGTCTTAGTTACGACAAAGTATTAGGATGCTTATTTTTTTTCCCACCAGGCAAAGACTGTGCTAATTTCACAAACACTCTGGTCTTCCAGGTGGAGTGCCACATTTACATGAACCAAGCAAAACTTCAGGACTTTTGCAGGTCAAAGTGCATTGCACTGATGGGTTACAGTGTCCTGGGATCAAGCAGGGATCCAACCTGGTAGGC
>NC_134487.1:288551403-288596403 GCF_040206685.1 Ascaphus truei
GTGGGGGAGGGGGGGGGAAAGGGGAGTGGGGGAGGGGGGTGGAGGGGAGTGGGGGAGGGGGGTGGAGGGGAGTGGGCATATGTATTGTCATAATTTATGTATGTGCATGCCCCCCCCCTCCGGGCGTCCGTCCCCCCGCTGGTTCGGTGGGTGGTCGCTCCCCGTGACTCGCCCCCCCCCCCCCGTTACCCGTGACTCACGGCTCGCCCCCCCCCCGTTCCTCGTGACTCGCGCTCCCCCCCCCCCCCCCGGCGCCCGCTTTCCCCCGATGTGCCGTCCGGCTGAGTGACAGGCGTGTGCAGGCGGCGGCAGGAAGCGCCCTGTGTGGGCCTGTGTGGGCCTGAGGTGCGAGGCTCCGCGCCTGAAATAGGAGAGTTACTGGCAGTGCTGTGACTTACCTGAGGCTGAGGCGGGACGCGCAGTGACTTACCTGAGTGGGAGGTAGCGCCGGGGAGGTAAGGGAGTGTCTGGGGTAGGAGGGCCGCGCTTCCCCTCCGTCTGGAGCCGGTGCAGGGCGGCGCACGTGATGGGGGGGGGACGGACAGAGGGGGGGGAGGGTGTGTGTGTGTGTGTATCTTTGTGTGTGTGTGTGTGTGTGTGTGTGTATCTCAGTGTGTGTGTGTGTGTGTGTGTGTGTGTGTGTGTGTATCTGTGTGTGTATCTGTGTGTGTCTCAGTGTGTGTGTCTCAGTGTCCTGCCTGTGTGTGTCTCCGTGTGTGTGTGTGTATTTCTGTGTGAGTGTATGTGTGTGTCCGGCCAATGAGAGGTGTGCGGGGGCGGGCCAAGGGAGCCAATGAGATTGCCGCTAGGGACACAGGGAGGGACACAGGGAGGGACACAGGGAGACACATACAGACCCGGACACATAGGACACTTTCAGAAATATATAGTAGATATATATGTGTGTGTGTGTGTGTGAATATATTTATCAAAGTTGCACAATGTTAATAATTTATTCTCACATGTCTTTTTTTTAATATTTTATATGTCTTTAAAATATTATATAATATACACACACACACACACACAGCTACCAAGTGACAAACACACACAGTGATACCCGCCTCCCAAGCGCGCTTGCTGTCTCCTCTGCCAGGATAGCAAAAAGCTCCTGGTAGAGCGAGCGGCAGCAAGCAAGAGCGAGCAGCAGCACCTAAGCGCTTACTATGTCCCAGGCCGGAGGAACTATAGCCACGTTGATTACAGATGCAGGGGCTTTGTGCATCTGTTCAGCCCGGCTCAGCGACGCTGAGCTGCCTACGCTGAGAGAGGGAGGCCCGGCGCTCACGCTGGAGGAGCAGCACCGGGAGACAGATGTCTCCCAGCAGCACTGCAGCGTCACCCCCCCCTCCCTCCCCGCAGCACACCGGCCCTCCCCCACGTGGCACAGGCCCCCGCAGCACTGACCTCCCCCGTGCAGGGACCGGGCCGTTCAGCCATACCCTCCCCCACCCCCCCGTATCTGTGTGTATTTATTTGTGTGTGTGTGTATCTGCATCAGTGTGTGTGTATCTGTGTGTATTTATTTGTGTGTGTGTGTGTGTATTTATTTGTGTGTGTGTGTATTTGTGTGTGTGTGTGTGTGTATTTATGTGTGTATTTATTTGTGTGTGTCTGAGAGAGAGAGTGAGGTCAGAGAGAGAGAGAGAGAGAGAGGTCAGAGAGAGAGAGTGAGGTCAGAGAGAGAGAGAGTGAGGTCATAGAGAGAGAGAGAGTGAGGTCATAGAGAGTGAGGTCAGAGAGAGAGAGAGAGAGGGGGGTCAGAGAGAGAGTGAGGTCAGAGAGAGAGAGAGAGTGAGGTCAGAGAGAGAGAGAGAGAGAGGGGTCAGAGAGAGAGAGAGAGTGAGGTCAGAGAGAGAGAGAGAGAGTGAGGTCAGAGAGAGAGAGAGAGTGAGGTCAGAGAGAGAGAGTGAAGTCAGAGAGAGAGAGAGTGAGGTCATGGAGAGAGAGAGAGTGAGGTCAGAGAGAGAGTGAGGTCAGAGAGAGAGAGAGAGAGAGAGTGAGGTCAGAGAGAGAGAGAGAGAGAGTGAGGTCAGAGAGAGAGAGTGAGGTCAGAGAGAGAGAGAGTGAGGTCAGAGAGAGAGAGAGTGAGGTCAGAGAGAGAGAGTGAGGTCAGAGAGAGAGAGTGAGGTCAGAGAGAGAGAGTGAGGTCAGAGAGAGAGAGAGAGTGAGGTCAGAGAGAGAGAGTGAGGTCAGAGAGAGAGAGAGTGAGGTCAGAGAGAGAGAGTGTGAGGTCAGAGAGAGAGGGAGGTCAGAGAGAATGTGAGGTCAGAGAGAGTGTGAGGTCAGAGAGAGTGTGAGGTCAGAGAGAGAGAGAGAGAGAGAGGGAGGTCAGAGAGAATGTGAGGTCAGAGGTCAGAGAGAGAGAGAGTGTGAGGTCAGAGAGAGAGAGTGTGAGGTCAGAGAGAGAGAGTTCTGAGAGAGAGAGTGAGGAGAGAGTGAGGTCAGAGAGAGAGAGTGCGGTCAGAGAGAGGTCAGAGAGAGAGTGAGGTCAGAGAGAGAGAGAGAGTGAGGCCAGAGAGAGAGAGTGCGGTCAGAGAGAGGTCAGAGAGAGAGAGTGTGAGGTCAGAGAGAGTTAGAGTGTGTGAGAGAGAGTGAGAGTGTCTGAGAGAGACACCAACTGCGCACTGCAACTGTTAGGTATGTTTGTACACCTATGTATGTATGTACACCTTTGTTTTTACTTTGGGCGCCGCGTAAAAATCCTGATCGCCTTGGGGAGCCTTGAAAAAATTCTGATTGCCTTGGGGAGCCTTGAACCGAAAAAGTTTGGGAACCACTGCCCTAATACTTCCACACTGTCCCACCCCTCACTGAGTTTTGGGAACGCTTTGCTTTTGCAACACCTAATCCTCTAATCCTCAACCTGCTCTGGGGCCACGCTTCACAGCTATCAAAACCTTCACGTCTGCTACCACAGACTGCCGAATCAGGTACAGAATCTACACACAACGCACAAACACAGCACACACACACATTCACACAACACCAAACACTGCAGACTGCCTCTTCAAACCCCCCCTCCCCTCCACGCCACACATCTCCCTCCCGCAACCGGACCGCGAGGCCGCGGCCTCCACTCACACACCATGGCAACGATGTCCCTCCCCCTATCCCGCCACCTCACACAGTGTAGCTCCCGCGAACCGCACAGCACGCCTCATCTCCTGCACCTCACACAGCTCCCTACCGCAACCAGACCGGAAGGCCCTCTACCCCGCTACACCATGCCACCAATGTCCCTCCCCCTATCCCGCTAGCTCACACAGTGTAGCTCCCGCGAACCGCACAGCACGCCTCACATCTCCTGCACCTCACACATCTCCCTACCGCAACCAGACCGGAAGGCCCCCTACCCCGCTACACCATGCCACCAATGTCCCTCCCCCTATCCCGCTAGCTCACACAGTGTAGCTCCCGCGAACCGCACAGCACGCCTCACATCTCCTGCACTCACACAGCTCCCTACCGCAACCAGACCGCGAGGCCCCCTACCCCGCTACACCATGCCACCAATGTCCCTCCCCCTATCCCGCTACCTCACACAGTGTAGCTCCCGCTACACACCACTCCCTCCCGCTACACACCACTCCCTCCCGCTCCATTCCCTCCCCGGCGGGGTAACAGGCAGGCTGCCACGCGGCGCCTAAGATGGCGGACCCCCTTCCTCCCTCGCGCTCCATTCCCTCCCGCTCCACTCCCTCCCGCTCCACTCACCACCCTCCCGCTCCATTCCCTCGCGCTCCACTCACCACTCCCTCCCGCTACACACCACTCCCTCCCGCTACACTCACCTCCCTCCCCGGCGGGGGAACAGGCTGCCACGCGGCGCGTAAGATGGCGGACCCCCTTCCTCCCTCGCGCTACATTCCCTCCCGCTCCACTCACCTCCCTCCCGCTCCATTCCCTCCCGCTCCATTCCCTCCCGCTCCATTCCCTCCCGCTCCACTCAGCTCCCTCCCCGGCGTGGGAACAGGCTGCCACGCGGCGCGTAAGATGGCGGACCCCCTTCCTCCCTCGCGGCGCCGAGTGAGAAGATGGCGGCGGCCGGAAGTACAGGTAGGTGTCGCATGTGTGTGTGTGTGTGTGTGTGTGTGTGTGACACTGCCCCCCCTCCTGTCCACTGCCCCCCCTCCTGTCCACTGCCCCCCCTCCTCCTGTCCACTGCCCCCCCCCCTCCTGTCCACAGCCCCCCCCTCCTGTCCACTGCCCCCCTCTCCTGTCCACTGCCCCCCCTCTCCTGTCCACTGCCCCCCCTCTCCTGTCCACTGCCCCCCTCTCCTGTCCACAGCCCCCCCTCCTGTCCACTGCCCCCCCTCTCCTGTCCACTGCCCCCCCTCTCCTGTCCACTGCCCCCCCTCTCCTGTCCACTGCCCCCCCTCTCCTGTCCACTGCCCCCCCTCTCCTGTCCACTGCCCCCCCTCTCCTGTCCACTGCCCCCCCCCCCTCCTGTCCACTGCCCCCCCCTCCTGTCCACTGCCCCCCCCTCCTGTCCACTGTCCACCCCCTCCTGTCCACTGTCCACCCCCTCCTGTCCACTGTCCACTGCCCCCCCCTCCTGTCCACTGTCCACCCCCTCCTGTCCACTGTCCACTGCCCCCCCTCCTGTCCACTGCCCCCCCCTCCTGTCCACTGCCCCCCCTCCTGTCCACTGCATCCCCCTCCTGTCCACTGCCCCCCCCTCCTGTCCACTGCCCCCCCTTCCTGTCCACTGCCCCCCCTTCCTGTCCACTGCCCCCCCTCCCCCTTCCCACCGCCTCCCCTCCCCCTTCCCACTGCCTCCCCCCCCCCTTCCCACCGCCTCCCCCCCCCCTTCCCACCGCCTCCCCTCCCCCCTTCCCACCGCCCCCCCCCTTCCCACCGCCCCCCCATAAAACCATTTTTATACAACATCGTATTACATTTTCTTCCATCTTTCTTTTCAATATTATTATCCAACCTTTACAACAAATACTCACCTATTGTTCCACAATTTATAAATAATACTACCTATTATGCATTTACATCCCGGGCAACGCCGGGTCTCTCAGCTAGTAATAAATAAAACTAAACTTCAGCACAAAACCAAAACAGCTTTGAGTTTACAAAGAAGTACAAACATTTTTCAATAGAACATGTCAAAAATAATATTAATGAAACTGAAATACATTATAAAATGTCCCACAAACTTTTACGTTCGGAATCATGTCGCACCTTTTCCTTTTTACGAAGTGCAGTTTCTTCAGCGCGGTGTCTTCCCAGAAGACGCCGAGACTTAACATAAACTTCTGGACTTAAGAGAGGAAGAGGTGGCCCGACCAAGTTCATAAAAAGTGCAGTATGTTCCATTTTAAGCTAAACCAATTTTCAGCAACTGACATTGTAGAGACACCGTGTCGGCTTTCAATGTGGCCTGATTTTTCGGAGATCTGTGGTACAGAATATAATTTGTCACCAAAAATTTGTAACTGATTCAACTCTGCAACTTCATCAACAGAATCGCTCACGCGATCACGTCAAGTCTGTGATTAGCACAGTGCCAAATAGATGCATTAGGGAAATCGTCGAAGAACAATTTTGCAACTCCAGCATTTTGTCCGAGCATAACTGGTGCACCATCAGATGCAAAAGAAATGACATTTTCCTTCAGATATTGCATCGGAAATCCAGAATTTTTAAAACTGTCTAAAAGTGCATCAGAAATGTATTTTTTTTTTATTTTGCGCCACATTGTAAATGTGTCAAATCAAAATAAAAAGAAGCTGTATCATCTGCTAGTATAAACGCTTCTAAATATTCTGCACGTTTTTTTCTTCGTGTATCTTCAATAATTTATAGACTGTTCCATTGTTTGTTTATTTGCTGTATTTTTTATTTTCTGACATGCAATGCGAGTTTATTTTTGTGTTTTCTTCTTCTTAATTCTTTTCATTGGTTGCTCGTAGTACCAATTACTTGGATTTCAAAATTACCCCATTCTTGAGATAGATATATTCCATGGGTTTGTTCGGCACCCAAACAAGACATGTTGTTACACACACTGCATCCTCTTTTTCAAAAATGTTTGTCTTAATCTATGGATATTCTTTTTTCTTTGTTAAAAACATTTCACGAGTCCAACAATTTGAATATCACTCGGGGAATTTTCACAAACAGACGAAACTCTTTCTCTTGAAGTTCTGTAGATTTAGAAATCGATGCCTAGGGACTGGGAGGCCGGGGGACGAGGAAGTCCCTGTCATTGTCATTTTCTCAGATAATTGCAGTTTTTTTATTGTCCTGTTTTACCTTTCACTAACACCAACATTATCGAGTTCGGTGCACTTTTTCTTAAAGTATTTTAAAACACTAATTGTTGAGGGTTACCTTAATGAACAGGAACGTAAAGTTTCAATTAATCACTGACCTCTTTGCAAGGGTTCCTAGGAGTTCAATGCTAGAAACTACAACCCATGAACCTTTGCAGCAGGTCAGTGATGTCAGAGTACCCTTAAAGGGCTAGGTCTGTCATGGAAGGCTAAGGCCCCACTCCCTCAGTCAGCGGGCCCGCACTGCAGACAGGTGGCATGCTGAAAGGCAATTGACCGCTACCTGCGCTCTGTAGGGAGCGGGAGCAGGAGGGGGCATGGTTTGAGCGGAGGGTACGTCCGTTCGTCCGCCCCCCACACACAGCTTCCCTCCCGCAGCTCCTTCCTTGCTCCCCTCCACTCACACACTCACAGGCAAATACACACGGCGGGGTGAATTGGAGCAGGGGGGGAACCAGAGTGGGGAAATCGGAACAGGGGGGGGAATGGAACGGGGGGGGGGGGATCGGAGCATTGGAGGAATCAGAGGGGGGGAATCGGAACGGGAGGGTGAATGGAACGGGGGGATCGGAGCAGGGGGGGGGGAAATCGGATTGGCTGCTGGGATCCAATCCGTGATTGGTTCCCTTGCATGCCACGTGATGCGGCACTCGCCGAAATCACAAGCTCCTTGTAGCTCCGGCTCACGCCGGAAGGAGCCAGCGGGGACATCAGGAACAGAGGCAAGCAGCTGGTGGTCTGCGGCCGCACGCGCCGCCGGCCGCTGCGGGGCCAAAGCCTATGGCTACTGGCCACACTGAGCTGACTACAATTCCCAGAAGACCTTGCTGGTTGCAGTTTCAGATTAGGCTGGAACAGTGCTGCTGCAAGGAGCCTGAGGAAAACGTAGCTAGTCATTATCACTGCAGGGGGGTTCCCATTCAAAGCATGGACACCCCGTGCTGTGATACTTTTAGATGCCGCCAACTTTACTGTCCCTGCTGGGGTACGGTTAACTCATCGCAGGCAGTTGCAGTGCCGGAGACAGTAAGGTTGGCCACATTTGTATAAAAAATTATTTATTACTTGTCGATAGGTGGTGCTAGCAGAACTATATTAATTAAATATATCTATTAAGAAAAAAAAGGTACATATATTATTTAAATTCGCCAATTTTCTTATTTCATCTATATTTTTTCTTTTTTATCCCCGGAACTAGGGGGATACCATCCTCCCACAACCCCCATCCATTTCCAGCCCTGATTCTACCTCTATTCAGAACAGAAACAGAAACACCTTTAATCTTATGTCCTGATCGGCTAAACATCTTCCATGTATGGTTGAAAACGTATCCCATCCCAGCGGTGGCCAACTCCAGTCCTCAAGGGTCACCTGCAGATCAGGTTTTCAGGATATCCCTGGTTCAGCACAGGTAGCTCAATCATAATGACTGAACCACTGATTGACCACCTGTGCTGAAGCCGGGATATCCTGAAAACCTGACCGGTTGGTGGCACACGAGGACTTCAGTTAGCCGCACCTGACTTATCCTGTCAAGGGGTCAATACAATGACATGAAAAACTATGAAATATGACTCCTACACCTCTCACCTAATGCCCTGAGAGTAAACTCCCTTACCAAAGATTTATTGTTCATTATCAAAGTCAGTACAATCCTTTTGAACTTAGTGACAAAGGATTTTAGATACGATTCAGGGGAGTCCAACAGGGTAAATATGTTGTAAGAAATTGATTAACACACATTCCCAGCTAACTGAAACTCCCACACCCACCACATCATGAATATATATGTAAGGGTGTGTTAGATACCAGGTGTGTATGCGGAGGGAGTACGGCAGGTTCCGCGACGGCACGGTAGTATAGGGTGCCGCCATGTTGTTGCGCAATATTGCAAAGGACACTGACGGGGTGAAGAGGTCGCGCAATGGGAGCGCGCGAACGACAGGCCAATGAGGGAAAGGCTCTGATAATGGACGACAACTCCCGCGAGCTCTGGGACACTCACCTGATGCTAGGAGCCAATGAGAGGGCGGGGATTAAGGAAGGAGGAACAGGAAGCGTGGGGGAAGAGACCACGCTAGGTAGAGGAGCTCGGGACCGAGTGAGAGGAGGTAGTGCGAGTGCAGGGGGTCCGTGACCTGCCTGCATAGGCCAGCTATTACTCCCCAGGCCCATAGGAAGTTTCCCTGAGTCACAGTAGGTTGCTGTACTGCAGGGACGCCCGATAGTGGAAGGAATTGTCACCTTAGTTAGGGACAGCGCACGGAGTTGTGGACAGTCACAGTCATCTGGGATCAGACGGCTGGACATCGTGACGTCCGGAGGATCCGAGCGGAAGCAGCGGACCCTTTGCGAAGAGGCACCGGTCACCGCCGTGACCAGAAGGTACAATTGTAAAGCAAGTGCACCAACACCGGTCATCAGGCGCTGATCCCGCCTTAGGAATAACTCTTGTAGTGACACTAGCAAGTGGCTAGCGGACTGAGTATATTAGCTAACCTCTTACAAGTACAACACTCTATAGAGCGTGGCAGAGCCACTGTTATACGGGACAATTTCGCTAGGAATGTGGCTGAGCCACGGTAGTATAAGGACTTTAACATTATAGTATAAGTATATAAGTTATGTGTGATGTTATATAGAGAGTAAGATATGGTTACCTATGCACAGTAAACTTGGTTGCACGCATTGTTGGTATGTTTCTTGCCCAGGGCGATCTTACGTAACGGGGATCCTGGGTAAGTGTAGGCGCTGCGCTAAAACCCTTACCCCAGGCTCCCAGCTAATGGAGGCTCATATCTCCTGGAGCCGCAGGTTGAGTACAGCACTAGTAGTCCCTGAGGAAGGTGTCAGAAACAGGGCTACATATATTTATGTCAACAAGAGAGCTACTGAGCATGGCAATTGTATATAACAAGAATCAGGGGGTGCTCAATGCTACATCCCATTGACAAAACATATATGGTAAAAAGTATAAAGTAAAATACTTCAATAATAATATTAAATACTTGGTTATTTGGTTAAATTTAATATTTAGTATTTAATATTATTATTGAAGTATTTTACTTTATAAATTTTACCATATATGTTTTGTCAATGGCATGTAGCATTGGGCACCCCTGTCTCTTGTTATATACAGTACAATTGCCACGCTCAGTAGCTCTCTTGTTGACATAAATATATATTCATGATGTGGTGGGTGTGGGAGTTTGAGCTAGCTGGGAATGTGTGTTAATCAATTTCTGACTGGTAGCAGTCGTTTGGAGGCTGGTGGCACCTCCCCCAGAGCTCACTCCTCCTCCTTCACCTTTTTAACTTGGGAGGTCTTTTCAATTGCTGCAGGAACAAGACCTATAATGGTTCTTCCCCTCTTAGGCCTCGGCCATGTTAGTTGCTTGCTGGCGGAAGCGCGCTGAGGCGCGCTCCCGCTCAGCACTGAGCCCCTACAGCCGCAATTAGAGCGGCTTTAGTAGGGGCTCACCTGCGTTTCCGCGCGCTTGCGGAAGCGCAGGTCTTAGGGGAATTTAAAATTCCCCCGCTTGCCGGCGAGACAGGCCGGTCACGTGAGCGGTTCGCCCAATGAGGGCGAACCAGCTCCGTGACGTCAATGGCCCGGCCACTGACGCGCCCGCCCCGGCCCGCCCCCTGCAGGCCCGCTGACGGCGCGTGCGGTAAGCAACCGCAAGGCCAGGGAAAGCACCCGCTTTCCCTGAGCCTCAGCGAGCAAGCAGGGAGCATGGACTCAGCCTTACAGAGGTAAAAGGAAGGGTTCACAGTGTAGTGTAGGACCTGCATTAATTTGGTTATACCTTGGCGTTGGTATGCAGGCTTATGACGCTTTGGCCAAAGGGTTAACCAAATAACCAAGTATTTAATATTATTATTGAAGTACTTTACTTTATACTTTTTACCATATGTGTTTTGTCAATGGGATGTAGCATTGGGCACCCCCTGTCTCTTGTTATATATAAATATGTTGTAAGCACGAAGTTGCCTACTCTCTAAGAGTCACAAACGGCTTTTCTGGGCCAAAATTAGCACCCAGAAATCGCATTTTATATTGCCCTGGTGTGCTCCTATGTACTAACTTGACATTTCTCAATCTGCACCATTTTATTTGGGCCCAGAACGGACTGCGCTTGGCGTACAGATGTAAATGGTATGTACTAAAAAAGAATGTTTCTGTGCCCCAAAAAAAGGAGAAAGTGGGCCTGATTTGTCTTCCAAGTTCAACTTGGTGTAAACCCTAAAAAGTTTGTTAATGGTGTAAGCGTAGAATAAAGTTGCTATGTATTAACCCAAACATGTATTTGATGCAGCACAGATGTTTTATTATATAGGTTACCAAAATGTATTATTTTCACAGTATGGCTAGTATAAATAATATAAACGCACAATCCCAGCAAGCTCTAACCCCTTCATTACCTTAGCGGTTAATACAATGAAGGTAATGAAGGGGTTAACCCCACCCGCAACTCACCCGGTAGGAATAAACACCCACCAAGGGCCAAATACCACCTTCACCCACCCCCGCTACCCACAATAAACATTAAAAAACACCACAACCCTACTACTCACCTCCTCTACCCCCAACAACCAACCCGCCTCGCTCCCCCCAAAAAAACCCACATACAGTACAGTAATGGGCATAATTACTATTATCCAGATATGGATAATAGCTCATTTGCCCATTCAAAATAAAACATTAGCCAGCCAGAAGAAATCAAGTAAATAAAACTTCTACTTACCCCTGCCATGATGAAGGGCGTCCTCGTCCTCATACTCCAGGTCCATGTCCTCCATTGGCAGCAAGAGTACAAGAACAAATACAATCTAATGCCCCTTACCACTAAATCACCTTAGCTTGCAAGCTCTTCGTAGCATGCCAACCATATCCTGCTGCTCTCCTTAACCTCTCAAGAGAGCGTTCTGCATTCTTCTTTCCCGGTCTCTCGGCATACATGGGATTCCTCCAACACACTGAGGTCCTTAGCGGTTACAAACGACGCCCCAGGTCCTTCTCCGCCGGTGCCTCCATGTACCCCGTGGTGTGCACATTGTTACCCCGGTGGACATATTTTGATGTGTTTTTTAGTCCAATAAATTGTTTGTACTTTCGTATACTCTTCTCTTTCCTTATCTAAAATGTTCTCTGGGAGCCCAGCTGAGCCTATTTGGTCCAGTGTAAAGAAGAGTCTTTTCTGGTTGAGCCAAGTTGCTGTATTTCTGATGAGGAGCCCAGCTGAATCTGACGGAGTGGACTTCATCTAACAAGTGAAACAGCCAAGATCATACAATTTTTGCCTGTATTCCTCTTTTGTCTTGTAAGTGCAGTCATTACAGCAGGACTTTGTTTTATTATCACACAGAGTACACTATGTATGGATGTCGTTATTTAAATAGCGCCATTAATGTACAGTACATAGCGCTTCACAGCAGCAATACACATGACAATCATATTAATAACAAATAATACAAATAACAGATCATGGGAATAAGTGCATCAGACATAAAAGTAACATTTAGGAAAAGGAGTCCCTGCTACGAAGAGCCTACAATCTAATAGGTGGTAGGAAGAACATACAGAGACAGTAGGAGGGTGTTCTGGTAAGTGCAAGTGGCCAAGGTTTATGCATGAGGTGTAAGTTATCAGCCATGGATCTACTCATACAATATGTGTCCTTAAGCAGGTGTTTTTTGAGGGGGTTCTTAAAGGTGGATAGAGAGGATGCTAGTTGGATATTGAGAGGAAGGACATTCCAGAGGTGTGGGGCAGTCAGTAAAGTGGCTGCAGGCTTATAACACTTTGGCCAAAGGGTTTCACTAAATGACCCTTACTCATGAGAATACGAACATTGAAGTATTGTACTATGTATTTTGTCACATTGGATGTAGCATTGGGTAATTTTGTCTTTTGTTGTATAAATAATATGACATGAATAATTTATATTTCCCAGCACTAGTTATACAAAATAAGACACGCTGTTGTATCAGATCTTCAACATGATGCGATGCATCAAAAATAATTAAAAAACAACAAATTGTGCATCGTGTATAAAGTCTTCACACGTGATGCACATTTTGTGTTTAGTTTTGTAGTACAAAGAACAGATTTTCCCTTGCTTTGCCTGCAGTGTAAAATGCAGGGGTGCTCAACTCCAGTCCCCTAACCCCCCCCCCCGTTTCCCCCCCAGGTGGCTCAATTAGTCCCTGCTTCAGCGCAGGTGGTTCAATAACTGCTGGGATATCCTTAAAACCTGACCTGTTGGGGGATCTTCTTGAGGGATGTAGTTGCCCCTCCCCCCTGGGGTAATGTATAGGAGTGGGGCTCAGCTGGGATTATACAGGCATACCCCGGTTTAAGGACACTCACTTTAAGTACACTCGCGAGTGAGTACATATCGCTCAATAGGGAAACGGCAGCTCGCGCATGCGCCTGTCAGCACGTCCTGAACAGCAATACCGGCTCCCTACCTGTACCGAAGCTGTGCGCAAGCGGGGAGACTATAGAGCCTGTTACAAATGCGTTATTTACATCAGTTCAGCATGTATATGACGATTGCAGTACAGTATTGGCATCGATAAGTGGGGGAAAAGGTAGTGCTTCACTTTAAGTACATTTTCGCTTTACAAACATGCCCCGGTCCCATTGCGTACGCTAATGCGGGGTATGCCTGTTATGAGAATAAACAAGAGTGAGAAAAGACCCCAGTCCAAAAGGCAGTCAAACCTCTTCAATACTAACGTGAAGTGTATACAGATGAGTGAATGAATGGAAAAACAACTTATTTACACACAGTTAAAATAATGTGCATAGATGGACTCATGATAACGAACTACAAATGTGGGCCTATCAAGTTTAGGTTAAAAGATGAGCTGTCTTTCAAACTCTCTGTTGAATAGCCTCACGTGTGGGATTTGCAGACTGTAGGTATATGTGAGGACATTGATACTGGTAAATGATCAACAGGTTCATTGATTTACATCGGGATTAAGAGAAGCCCCAGCTGGGCGTTGTGCCCACTTGAAGAGCCAATTCAAGCAGGCAATTTTTGTGTGACTTTTTTTTACATAGGATTGAAGCAGGGAGTCTCCGGAACCGAACCCCATTAATTTCAGCTCTGAAAATCCCTGCTTCCGGAGATACTTACCGCTGTAGGGGGGCCCGTAGCTGCTCAGCTAGCAAGGTCACGTAATGACGGAGTTTCAATAGGAAGCCATGACATCATCAGAACCAGCTTCATATGACATGGGGAGCGTTAAACTTTGCCGATATACCGACGCCACCTTGGGAAGTCAGTTTGTCGGGAAGCAGGGTGTCCTTGCAGCTGAAAATAAAGGGGTTCAGCTCTGGGGACCCCCTGCTTCAACCCTGTGGTTAAAAAAAAAAAAAAAGTTAAAAAAGCACATGAATTGCTCAGTTAAGAAGCCATATAATATGGTAACAGTAGGTTTACGAGGTACTGTATATGAGTGTGCCACCACATAATCAGTGGTGGGAGGCAGTGACCTGTCGGATACACAGTTAATACGTTACTGTTTAGCAGCCTTCAAACCTTTTCCCACTAAAGTGCAGAACGATACAAAGTGACAGGAAAAGCAGCGTTGCTAAGAGTATGGAAATGCTCCGTATCTACTCTAAGTCACTGATACCTATTATTTAGAGCAGGGGTGCGCAAACCTTTTTTGCTGTGCCCCCCTGCCTGCTCTCCCGCAGTGTTCGCGCCCCTCCCCCTTACCTTAGTGTGGCGCCAAATGATGCCATGGGGTTATGTGAAGCCTAGTCACATAACCTCGCTGCATCATTTTATGCTGCGTTGCCATGGCGACATGCTGGGCCGCCAACAGAAATCATGGGGCCCAGGACAAATGAAAGGAGCAGGGCCCCCCTAACCCATAGCGCACCTACCATGGAAAAAAATTTGTTAGCGCGCAACTTTTACTTAACTGTTTTCTTCTTATTGTAATACGGAAAAAAACATTACAATGAAATCTGTTTATTTTAATATTTTTCAACAAAAGACAAAGATACCCAATGCTGCATCCAATGTGACAAAAGGCCCCGGGGGGGATTCAGAATGGGCCTGGGGGCATGAGGTTTAAGTATGGGCCTGGGTGTGGGTTAAGTATGGGTGACTGACTGACTGCTTGGGTGGGTGGGAGACTGACAGCGGGGGGGAGTGGGTGACTGACTGCCATTTGACTGACTGCCAGGGTGAGTGGGTGGGTGACTGAGTGCCAGGGTGGGTGACTAACTGACTGCATGGGTGGATGAGTGGGTGACTGACTGAATGCCAGGGTGGGTGGGAACTGACTGGCAGAGTGGGTGGGTGACTGACTGCCTGGGATTGTGTGTGGGTGAGTGACTGCCTGGGTGGGTGACTGCCTGGGCGAGTGACTGCCTGAGTGGGTCACTGTCTGGGTGGGTGCCTGCCTGGGTGGGTGAGTGGGTGACTGACCTTGACCGGGTGGGTGCTGCTTCCTGCTTCCCTGCCCGCCAGACGCCTCATCCATTGTTTTTGCCTCACTTCCCCCCCTGCCCCCGATCCCCACGGTTGCTGCCCGGGGCGGGAGGTAGGCTCGGGGGGAGTGGGTTGGGCTGGGGTGGGCGCGGGAGGTTGGCTGGGGAGTTGTGGGGGGGGGGGCACAGGAGAGGCTGAGGGGGGAGGTGAAACTGGCGGGCTAATTCCCACGGGCCCAACCCCCAGCAAGGGGTCGCTTCCTGGGGAAGCAGGAGCGATTAAGTTAGTGGCTCTGCTAGAAGATTTTTTTGTCCACTCTGGAGAGCTATTCAGGGGGGGCCTATTGTGGTTCAAGATTGCAGCTTGTCAACTGTATCTGTGCCAGGTCCTCGGGCTATTGCAGTTCCTTCCGGCGTGGCGGTGATAGGGGGGCATATTTGCCTGCGCTGGCAGGGATCAGTTCATGTCCTGGTGGTGGGTGCGAGGTGGTTGTTGTAGCTCGGTCTACATCTGGCAGTGAGGCAGTGGTGGTGTTGAGAGGTCCTGCTGTGGGCCCAGCAGAGGCAGGTAACATTTCTGATGTTTGTTTTTTAAATGTTTACACGTGTGACACTATCCTGATATGGTCACACTTATCAGCTGATTTGAAGGAGAAGATATGGAAGGTGGAGTACGTAGAGATATTGTCCTTTCTGCTGGGCTACAGAGAGGCGTTAGGAGGTCCAGTAAGAAAGGGGAAGCTAAAAATGAGGATATTGTAAAAAGGATTATTCCTCTGACATTTTCTGATTGGCTTCATGCTTTTTCCATCCAGGCAAATGCGATTGGCGTATAGGTGCCTGTAGACGGACGTTCACAGAGGTACACAATTGGAGGCTTTTATAAGGTGAAATTATAATAAGGCTTTATTGTGCCTTTTCCTTTTTATCAGGAAATCATCCAAACACAGGGGGGGGAACAAAGCTTCTATTCTCTTGGGAGTATCTCCAATAAATATGCTTTTTAATAATATTTAGGCCGTGCTAGTGTTTTATGTTTGTATATCTTGTTTGTTTTATTGCTAGTATCTGTGCAATCCCCCCCCTGTGTTGATTTACTGCACTATTATCTGTTTCTTTTTCTTTTTCTTTTTTCACATATGCACTGCTGAGGTGAGAATCATCCCTATTCATCATCCCAAGGACTGTATTTGGACTGTTACATCTTCCACTGGTCTGGTATTTACCCCTTTTTGGCGCCGGTAACCCCCTTTTTTTCATCTGTTTCCCTGACTGGTTGTACCACCAGTCTTCCACCTGGCTGCCTGAACATTTATTTGATTTCATTCAATAGTATTAGTGCTGTTTTGCACCTATTCTTTTTTTCTAGTGAAAATACCATGCAATTAATTCACATCTCCCTAAGTCAAGCATGTCTCGCAGCCCCAAAACATATAGCATGAAATAAGCAGATATAAGCAGTCTCTTAATTATGAAAGTCTTATCTGTTTCTTGCTGTAGAGTAAGCTTCTCTGCTCTCCTGGTTCAGCTCCCTTCACTCAGGGTGTGTCAGCTTCAGGTTTAGTAGTTTTCCCTGTGTCTTGAAATCAGCTCTGCTGTGTCTTCTGGCAGAGCTCAAGACATGTGGTGTCTCCAAAGGTCAGCTCACAAGTGAGCTAAGGAGTCACTTCCTGTCTCAACAGAAAGGCTTTTGTAAGCAATCTAAATCAGGCAGGTGGTGTTTATTAATTGACTACCAGCCGTTAACCACCACACTGCCAGATTAAAGGCACATTACTTGAACAGGGATTACTCCCCTGTTACATACCTCCCCTGTTTGTGGGAAGCTCGGGCTTGCCACGGCCAAAGCCCAGCCTTCCACTCTCATTCTAGATATCTCAGTGACTTGAATGAGAGTGGATGGAGGAAGAGAACCCTCAGTCCTGTTGGGATTGGAGCCCTTTCTCCAGTTTATTCGTGTCTCCTCCTGAAGGTGTTTGAGATCAGCACCTCTCAGTCGCTCGAGGAGGACTTTCTCCAAGTATAGTCTTTTTTCTACGTGCGCGGTCATGAGATTTCCTTCGCGTCGGGTGCTCGTCTTATTGTAGGCATACTGTATGGGAGCAGTTGCAGAGCGTTTAAAAACCGCCCTTTTCCCACTCAATGGGGTTGCTAGTTCGGCCCCTTTTAGATTAAGTTGCAATTCCACACCCACTTCCAGAGAATGTCCCATCTTTTCAGCTTCATCAGCTAAGGATTCTTCTGGTTTTAATTCAGCACGTGTACCTTCTTTTGTTGCCTGCTGGGTGGCTGAAGGTTTTGCTAGTGCTTGTTTAGGTGGTTCAAATTTTGCAACCTTGTCTTTCAGATGAGCGATATTCCCAGCTCTCACTGTACCCTTGTCTTCATGGGTTTTTGGGGCTGTGGGATACTGACGCTTAGTCAGGGTCAATACTTGTCCTTGTAGGACTGTAATCTCATCCACGAGAGATCCCTGTTTTTTGAGTGCGTCTTGCAAGTCTCTTCTCAGGGAATTTATCTGCATGCTTTGCTTTCTCTGAGCCTGCCTCCACATTTTTATTGCATTGTGGAGCCCTATGAACTTCTTTGCTTGGGCCACAGTTACTTGTTTCAGTTTCTGGACCTTCTTGTGCTCCCTTTTGTGCCGCATCACCTGGGTTCTAAGCTTGGCTTTTGGCATTGCTTTGGTGATGCTTAGGGTAGCCTTCAGTTTCTCATGCTGCTTTGCGGGGACATACTGGGTCATCAGACGTTCCTGCAGCACTTGAATTTCTTTAGCAGTCTGCATCTTTTCTTCCTGCAGCGTTTGCTGCTTCTACTCAACATACTGGAGGTGTGTACGCAGACCTTGCAGTTGGTTCTGCAGTCGGTGCTCTGCTTCAAACTTTTCCTTGACTTCTTCTGTCAACTGAAAATTTTCTTCTTTCAGTTTTAAGTTTTCTCTTTTTAATCTTGAATTTTCTCTTTTTTCAGTCTCTGTATTCTTCAGGGCTTCTTTGCAGTCCTCCTTCCATTTACGCATATCTGCTTTGAGTATGACACTCTCCTGGTGTGAGACTTCCTTCTCTAGGTTGAGGGTCTGAAGCTCCTTCTGAGAGACTTTGAGATCTGTATCAAGATTACCAATAGTTTCTTTAGCAATGTCCAGCTCCTTAGTGAGACTGTGTAGTTCCTTTCTGGAAACTTCCAGGTCTGTGCGGCAGCTGTTGGTCTCATGATGTGAGGCATCAAGCTCTATACGAAGAGTGTGAACCTCTTGCTGGAAGACTGTCATCTGCTTCAGTGCCTCCTCATACTTCCGCTTTAGCGTAGCCACCATTTTATCCGATTGGCTCTGCTTTTCATCATGGTGGAAATAGTAGCCTTTGCAGTATCAAGCTCAGTCTTGAGATCCTCCAATTCGGTCTTGGCCGCAGAGTAAATTGCGAGCACAGTCTTCTGTAGCTCAGCATTATTTTTTCTCTCCCTTTCCAATTCTTCACAGAGCAGATCACAGTCATGCCTGGCAATTTTCAGGGCGTCTTCAGGACTGGTCAAGGGATCGTCACTCACTGGTTCCGGCTCCGCTTCCCTGGGATGACTGGTTGAGGGTTCCTCACTGTTGGCACCGGACAGACACTTCTTTGGGGTACACGACTTCTGCCTTGGGCCCTCTGGATATTCGGTTAACCGCGGGACGAATTCTCCATTTTCTCTAGGCCGCAGTGCAACTCGGTCCCCCTTTTCCTCCACAGGATCTGCGGACGTGTCTGTTCCTTCTACGGTAAGTGAAGAACTGCTTTTCTTTTTCCGCCTATTTGATTTGGATGACACCGTCCCTTCAGGGATATTGGGGTCTCTATCTTCATTTGAAATTTTAGCGGCTTCATTATATACGCCAGGCTTTTCTTGCAGTTGCTTTAGCTGACAGAAATATTGGGTGATCTGCTGCTCCCGCTCTGTCTCCTGCTGATCATATTCGTCAAAGGGAGCGGTCTTTTCTGTTCGTGCCGAGTTCAGGCACACCCACCATTCTTGGGGTGTTTTGTGGGTGTGACTCGGTTTGGGTTCCCCGTAAGAGATGTCTTATCTGTTTCTTGTTGTAGAGTAAGCTTCTCTGCTCTCCTGGTTCAGCTCCCTTCACTCAGGGTTTGTGTCAGCTTCGGGTTTAGTAGTTTTCCCTGTGTCTTGAAATTAGCTCTACTGTGTCTTCTGGCAGAGCTCAAGACATGTGGTGTCTCCAAAGGTCAGCTCACAAGTGAGCTAAGGAGTCACTTCCTGTCTCAACAGAAAGGCTTTGTAAGCAATCTAAATCAGGCAGGTGGTGTTTATTAATTGACTACCAGCCGTTAACCACCACACTGCCAGATTAAAGGCACATTACTTGAACAGGGATTACTCCCCTGTTACAGTGCCCATCTTTGTTCCACTTTATTCAGATACCAAGATATGGTGGGGTTTGCGAATAGGAATTATAGCAGGATGTCTTGGTGGCTCTATGATCAGCAATTCCGGCAAAAGATGGCTGGGCACAAACAATTATCATGGGCTGATAAGGATAAGGACTTATGGTTAGAACTGATGATGACACAGAAATCGGACCCCTGCACGCACCTGAGGATGAATTACATCATAATAGTGAGTACTAAGCTTCCTATTTTTTCCATGTGGATGAAGATGAAGATTGTGATGCACACACCACGTTGCAGTCTCTTTTAGTCCCAGAATAAGGCAGGAAACTTAGTATTTCTCTATATGGGGTTTATTTACAGGGATAAATAATACACTAACTGGCCCACTGTCCCTTTAATTCAAAACAAATCATAAAATAAACGACTACTCCTCTTAGGAGACTAACTATACATGCAGCTTCAGTCCTTACTAACTGGATGGACAACTAAGCTGGTTACCAACCCAAACGGTACTATTATATCTAAATATATACAGTCTCTGCACACAGCAATATAGGGTTTCTCTTATCTGTTATTCCAAAGTTATTGAGCAGATGTCCCTGCTTCAGAACGGTCTTGGTGTCCTTCCTTCCTAGGGGAGCTCAGCCCCACGATAGCTCAGAGAATCTCTCATCTGTAAGTCCAATGTTAATGACAGGACATCCCTGCTTCAGCACCATCTCACGTCCTTCCTTCCTCTTCCTGGGATTAACCCAGGCACTCCCAGCAGGCTCCGCGACCACCGTCCAGCGAGCCTAGGGGACTGTGCCAGCTTTCTCAGCTGGGGAGCTTATCTCTGTCCCCCTTCTCTGGGAACAGCAGTCTCTCTCTGTGTGTAGTCACTTTCTGACTTTAAATACTCCATGTGCAATCAGGAGTTCAGCCTGCTCAATTAGTTTGAAACTACTGCTGGCTTCTCTAGGGAGATTAAAGCTGCAGTTCAGTCGTTTTTTTTTTTTACATTTATTTTTTTACTTCAATAGTTTCATGTGAGCAATCTCTAATTACCTAAAGAACTGTATAGCTGCAGGTCAATTAGTTCTCCATGTATTGATAGGTCAAAATTTGGTGACATATTAAAAGCTGGGATTTGTTTCTAATCTGCTTGTCTGTCAGTGGAAGCTCATGAAGATTCATGAGCATTCCTGCACTGACATGTGCTAGAGGGAGGGCAGGGCTGACAAAGGGGTGTACCAGGGCTTGTGACAGGACATGAAGGGGCAGTGCCTTAGCAAATGGCTGTTAAAATAGAATACAAGAAAATTGGTCTTTCAAAGTTGTTTTTTTAAAAACAGAAAATGCTAAAAGTATTTTTTCTTACTACAGAACTCATTTATTAAAAAAACCACACATGCAGGATATTGACTGAACTGCAGCTTTAACACTCTGGATGCTGGAAAGTCCCAAAGCTGCCCTATTCCAGCACCTAGAGACAGCGATTGTATCACATATCCCCCTCCCCAGCGTAACATTGTCCTGTTACGCGGCCGTGCACAATTCCCATGCACCCGCCTCTATGTCAGAGACATCTGACATCCATCTCTTCTTTTTTCTTGCCTTCCAGTTGAAGACCTGTTCCTTCAGGGCAATTACTAGGCCTTCTGGGCATGCAGACTAGTACTTTGCTATCTCTTTGTGTTGTGCGGTTTGAGTTTATGGTTGAAGCTCCGCTTTTGTTGTGTCCCTTCTTGCAAAGTTTCCTGAGCATCCTGCTGTCTGTTAGCTCTCTCTGCCAGGACGTTATCCACCTCATTTCGTGCCTTGTGGAAAGTTGACTCTAGTACTGCAACGGCATCGTAGTCACGCTTACAGGCGCGCACAACTTGTTCAGGCGCTTCAAACGTTGCATTTTAATTTTTCAGTTGAGTGGTGTCCCGAGCTCTCACTGTACCCTTGTCTTCACGGACATTAATTTCTGTTGGATACAGACGCTTGGGCCAGGCCAATACCATTTCCTGTAGTGGAGACACACGTGCGTTACTGTTCCGTGGAGCCTCATTCTGTTTTAACTCTACCACCATCTTCTCCATGGACTGCTTCTGTGACCCCAGTGTCTTAGGTTTGTAACCTTTTTCTCCATCTTCATCTGAGAAACCTCCTGCTGGGCAGCAGTAGAGTCCAACGTAGCATCCTGCTCAGTCTTCAGCACTTCGAGCTCCTCGCCCAGGTCACATTTTTGTTTCTCTGCCATCTTGCGGCCAACAAGCTCAGACTCCAGGTCCTTCCTCAGGTCTTGAAGCTGTCTTTCTGCATTTATTTTTCCACTCAGTTCAGCTGCTAGTTCTGGTTCCTTGGAGTTGACTTGTGATTTCACATCTGTCAGCTGATTCAGAGCACGGCTTAACTCTGTTTCCTTATCTCTATTTCTAATCTGCAGCTGCCGGTGAGTCTCCTGGAACTGGTCCAGCTCCCGCTGCAGCCGGGCCCTGTCATTCGTTGTGTGGTCCAGCAGCTTGCGGGTATTGGCCATCTCGGTTTCATAGCGCAGTGTGAGGCAGGCATCCTGACGGACACCTCCTCCCTCTCGGCAAGCTGTATCTTGCGCTCATTAATCTGCAGCTCTTCAATTTGATCCTGCAGGTCCCCTCTCAGGGCCTTCACCTCTTCCTTGTGCTCGCTCTGGGTTTGCATCAGAGCCTCCTTCATATTTTGGAGCTCTGCAGTTTTTGTCTGTAGGATCGTCGCTGTTTCTGTTTTCCAGGCCTCTTTCTCCTTAGCATACTGACTCATGGGGATGGAGCAGCCTTTCTGCGTCTCCATCTCTTGCTCCAGTTTCTGGACCTTTTCCAGCTCCCTCTCATACAGTCACCTGGCATTTGAGCTCCGTCTCTAGCGATGCATTGGTGACACGCAGCGTGGCCTTCAACTCCTCATACTGCTCTGCGGGACACACTGGGTACTCAGCCGTTCCTGTAGCACTTATACTTGGTTAGCAGCCTGGACACTTGCTTCCTGCACTTCTAACTTTTCCTGGATTAATTGCTTCTTCACTTTCTCTGCTTGGCAAAGCTTCTTATTTCCATCACTGACCTGGTCAGTCAAGTCTGAAATTTACTGTGGGAAGGGGGGAGCAGGGAAAGATACTGTGTGGAGGAGGGGCAGGGAGAGATGCTGTGGGGAGGGGAGAGCAGGGAGAGATACTGTGGGAGGAGGGGCAAGGAGATACTGTGGGGTGGGGGGAGCAGGGAGAGATACCGTGGTGGGCAGGAGGGGCAGGGAGAGATACTGTAGGGAAGAGGGGCAAGGAGAGATACTGTGGGAGAGGGGGGCAGGGAGAAATACTGTTGGGAGGGGGGCAGGGAAAGATACTGTGGGGAGGAGGGGCAGGGAGAGATACCATGGGGAGGAGGAGCAGGGGGAGATACTGTGGGGTGGAGGGGCAGGGAGAGATACTGTGGGGAAGGGGGCAGGGAAAGATACCGTGGGGAGGAGGGTCAGGGAGACATACCGTGGGGAGGAGGAGCAGGGGGAGATACTGTGGGGAGGAGGGGCAGGGGGAGATACTGTGGGGAGGGGGGCAGGGAGAGATACAGTGGGGAAGGGGGCAGGGAGAGATACTATAGGAGGGTGGGAAGGGAGAGATACTGTAGGAGGGTGGGAAGGGAGAGATACTGTAGGGAGGGGGGAAGGGGGAGATACTGTGGGGAGGGGGCAGGGAGAGATACTGTGGGGAGGAGGGGCAGGGAGAGATACAGTGGGGAGGGGGCAGGGAGAGATACTGTGGGGAGCGGGGCAGGGAGAGATACTGTGGGGAGCGGGGCAGGGAGAGATACTGTGGGGAGGAGGGGCAGGGAGAGATACTGTGGGGAGGGGGGGCAGGGAGAGATACAGTGGGGAGGGGGCAGGGAGAGATACTGTGGGGAGCGGGGCAGGGAGAGATACTGTGGGGAGGAGGGGCAGGGAGAGATACTGTGGGGAGGGTGGGCAGGGAGAGATACAGTGGGGAGGGGGCAGGGAGAGATACTGTGGGGAGGGGGGCAGGGAGAGATACTGTGGGGAGGAGGGGCACGGAGAGATACAGTGGGGAGGGGGCAGGGAGAGATACTGTGGGGAGCGGGGCAGGGAGAGATACTGTGGGGAGGAGGGGCAGGGAGAGATACTGTGGGGAGGGGGGGCAGGGAGAGATACTGTGGGGAGGGGGGGCAGGGAGAGATACTGTGGGGAGGGGGGGCAGGGAGAGATACTGTGGGGAGGAGGGGCAGGGAGATATTTCTTTTTGAGAACTGCAGAAGAAAATGATCTCTCAGCCTGTAAACATCATGCAGAGTTTGAACTCCACATTCTGGGTGTGGACTTGCAAATTAGCATTTGAAGTGTGTCATTTTTAGCTTCCTGCTCCTTAACAGAAAACACATAACCAAGCATTGTTTTAGTAAACTGAAGCAGCTTGTTCCAGTTCCAGAAAGGCCAGCATGTTAGCGGAGGATTCCATCATGGTGATGAATGATGGGCATAAAATCCCAGTCATTGGCTTTGGGACTTATGCCCCAGAAAAGGTGAGAGGTTACAGTTTGGCTGGAGAAGGAGACCAGCTTTTCCATCTAATATCTTGCCATCATTGCTAGAGATGAATAAGTACTGGAGGGCAAAATGCAAGCCCCCCTCCGAAAGCCCACGGGGCCAGATGCACTAATCTCTGATACATTTAGGGCAAATAACGTAGCGTTAACTAAATAGGTTAAAACGGAAATTATTTTCCCTGAGACTAACGGGAATCCACTAAGCTGATTATATGCAAGAACACTGGGCGTATTTTAAACCATTTCCATGGGGTGTAACATTAGGGTATTTGCTTTAGTGGATACACGTTATGATATACCTAAAATAGCCTGACGGAGCTTAGTGCCTCTGGCCGACAATTCGGATTCCTCTGAAACGCTTCTGAATCCAAGAAAGAGAGAGATTACATAAAGCAGTGAGAGAGCATAACTAAGTTTAGAGGAAAGGCAGGAAGGATTACACTTATTTTAAAAAGTAAAATAACATGATTTAAAGCTGCAGACCAAGCAATACCCTACATGGCTCAGTGAGTAAAGACACTGACTGATTCTGAGATTGCTGCAGGGGAGCCTGGTTCAATTCCCGGCGTCCGCTCCTTGTGACCTTGGGCAAGTCACTTTTTCATCCTGTGCCTCAAGCACCAAAAACATAGATTGTAAGCTCTACGGGGCAGGTACCTGTGCCTGCAAAATGTCTCTGTAAAGCGCTGTGTACAATTAGCAGCGCTATGCAAGAACGTATTATTATTAATAAATCAGTTCTGTACTATGAGAAAATACTTGTAGCATTTTTTTTAAAACAACTCTGAATAACATTTTTTATGTATTATAATGTAACAAGTTTTTTTGTTTCTATAGCAACCATTTACAAAGTCATATCCCCTTCCTCTACTGAAACCGGCTCTCGCAAACCCTTTTTGGAGCCCTGCCCTGGGCACCAATTGTATATAGTGACTGCCTGGTCACATGATCTTCCCCACAGAACTTTACATCTTTGGTCCTCTTTTGCTGCACTGACAGCCATTTAGTGAGCCCCTGAGCCGAATCTTCACCGATCGATCACAGGAGAATGGATAGATCGTCAATTTAGCTAATTACTTATCATTGTGTGGATTGTATTGGTGCACATATTAAAGCTGCAGTTCAAGCTCCCATTTTTTTTTTTTTTTTAGTTTTTTTTAACTTCATTAGTTTCAAGTGGGCAATCTCTACTTACCTAAAGAACTGCATAGCTGCCGGGCAATTCGTTCTCCGTCTATTGATCGGCAAAGTTTGGCGACATCTTTAAATATGGGAAATGTAAATGGTTGCTATAGCAACAAGCATGCTTTTAAAAATAGAATACAAGAAAATTGGTCTTTCAAAGTTGTTGTTTTTTTAAAACAGAAAATGCTAAAAGTATTTTTCTTACTACAGAACTGATTTATTAAAAAAACCCACACATGCAGGTTATTGACTGAACTGCAGCTTTAAAGGGGGAAAAGAATAAAAAATTAAAACGGCAACATGGACTGCTGCTTTAAGATAAAAATATAATAATTGTCATCAACAATAAACCACTTTATTTAATATGTATTAGTATCATGATCACATGATCAAGCACATCATTTTTGCTGAAATAGATTTGAAATGATGTAATGACTAAAATAATAACCCCAAAACAACCAGATGACAGGATTGTAATACAGTACTCTCTTGTTCAAGTTCCCATATTCACAATAATACAAAACCTAAATAAATGGGGTTTAGGCAAAACCAGGGTCAGTGAGCATCTTTAATCGTTTCATAGAGGCTGTATGTATCCTTTACTCGAGACAGATTCATAGAGACTGTGTACTAAGGCGGCGGTTCTCAGCTCCAGCCCTGTCCAGTGTAAGGTTGCATATCTGTGGGGATTCTAAGGCTGCAGCCAAGGTGATCGCGATGGTGCGCAGGAGGGCACGCGCGGCGCGATCACAAAGATGAAGCTGTCTATAGAGCGCGCCAACGCACACGGGCCGGCGCTCGCGATGCAGGAGAATACAGAAATATTTGTTTCTATGTGCGGCGGCCGTGCGGCAGCCGGGTCATATGAGCGGTTCACTCAACGAGGGCGAACCAGCTCCGTGACGTCTCAGCCATGCTCCTCCGACACGCCTCCCCTTCTCCTCTGCATGCAGGACACAGATCTCTCCTGCTGCAGGCGGCGGGGAGAAGCCGAGTGAACGCTTGCGCCCTCTCCAGCGTTCACTATGGCCACAGCCTAAGGATGTGCCAAGATGGAAGAAACTATGTTGCATACTGTATGATGCAACATTGCACACAAAAAGGAGGCGAGATATTTTAAACTCACTTTTCTATCAAACTGAATTAGTAACCAAACAGCAGCAAGTTTCAAACCTTGTTTTAACCCGTGTGATGTCTCATTACTCTTAGTTTCCCAAGAGTCTGGCGGAGGAGGCTACAAAGGTGGCCATTGAAGTTGGATATCGCCACATTGATTGTGCCCATATGTATGGCAACGAGCCAGAGGTTGGCCGGGCTATAAGGGCAAAGATTGCAGATGGGACAGTGAGGAGAGAGGACCTGTTCTATACGGGGAAGGTAAAATAAATCCTTGGAATTTAACTATGGGCTATATTTACTAGTCTCTGCTGCTCCACGAGGCACGGTCCCGCAGAGAAACACACCGTAGAACACACTAGACTGACGAGTCCGTGCGGGAAATGTCTTATGGAGTAGCACCTCTTAGTAAATATGGCCCTATATATTTTGCATTGCGAAGGAGCAGGTTGCAGCGCATCTGCAGCATTAAGCTTTATTGTAACCCTTTGGTTGTCGGAGAGGCCAGGGCACCAGAGTGATCTTCGCCAGCATGTGACCACAACGGACATGGAAGAAGAGGAGGATGAGTTCTCTTCTACCCTCTGCCTGTGTTTCGGAATGCGATCTCCCCTAGGAAACGGGCACTCAAACGCCGTGACTAAGCCATCATGGTGTCTCTGGAGTGCCAGACCTCATGACGTCCTTTGGGCACCCAAAGGGTGAATATTTTATTCCTAAAAATTACAAACCATTTTTTTTCTTCAAAGATCAGTATTTGTTCAAGAGCAGAAGTTTGAAAGAGAAAGAGGGGGAGAGAAGGTGCTATGAGAAAGAGGGAGGTGGGTTGAGAGCGAGAGAGAGAAGGGGCTGAGAGAGAGGAGTGAGAGGTGGGGGATTGAGAAACAGGTAGAGGTGGGCTTAGAGAGAGGACGAGCAAGAGAAAGGCGGAGGAGGGGAGAGAGAGAAGGAAATGTAAAACCTTTATGTGGTGTTCACTATATCAGTCCCCTGGCTACGTTTCATGGACAGGGCCGATAATAGTGAGTCCAGGGAGGGGGCCCACACACGATACTGCACAGGGCTCTGCATTTACTAAAGCCAGCCCTAAGCCTTTTTGAAAATCTGTAGCAGGGTTGAAACTTCGGGGGGAGAGGGGGGGTGTAGGTAAAACAAAATGAATAATGATTCAGGTATAGACAACACAGATTCAGGTATGTTGGAGGAATGGTTAAGAGTGTGGGAAACTACAATTCAATGCCAAAAACTGCAAAATAATGCACTTGGGTCACAAAAGTCCAAAGGCAGAATACAGGATTAATGGCACTATAATGTCAGCTACTACAGAGGAAGGGGACCTGGGAGTCATTATTTCAGCTGACGTAAAACTAGGAGAGCAATGTACTGTAACAGGAGAGGCCAAAGGCCAGAATGGACCGTCACTACATTAAGGGCTGCATCAGGAGGGCACAGAGGTAAGAATGCTGCCTCATCCCTTCTCCGTGGCCAGCAGGCAGGGGACCGTCAAGGATGGGGCAGGCTAGAGAAGGGGTATTTAACAAGGGTTGGGGGCACAGTCTTTTATCTTCCCCCCCACCCATTCCTAATTTACATTTAGGCAGGGCAAACATACATTTTGTACCAAGCAAAGACCAGCCAGTTCAGGCATGTAGACAGCGAACCTGGCGCTGATGTGGAGTCAGCCCAGGGTATGGTACAAAGCTTGCATCGGCAGGCTACAACTTTGCCGAAGGGGAACAGCTCGGTTCAAATGGCAGGTAGAAGACTGGGGGGCCCAACTGTGCAGGTGGGCCCAAGCCTTCACAATGGGGGATTGGGGGGGTGGGGGTGGGGAATGGGGGGTGGGCAATGGTTAAGCATTCACAGGCCGGGGGAGGGAGGCCCAGACTGTAGTGTGAACCAACAGGAACTTTACCCCTATATCATAATCATGGGTACAGTAGACACAGCATACATAGCATGAACATTAGTATCATAACAACAACATAATCACAACCCCTCTACCTCCAACCTGGAGAACGTTATATCCACCCTTACCCTCCGCTAGGCCAGAGCCCTGTAAGGAATCGGGGAACACGTCCTTTGTGACGTGTTCCCTCCTTACCTGTCTCTGCACAGACCTCCGCTCTGGCACCAGTGCGTGCGCGCACCCCCACTCTGCTTACAGAGCACACGCGCAGCTCTTCTAATGCTGCCACGGAGCTTAGCTCCGCCCCCTCAGACGCACCATGCTTCTCTTCCACGCGGCGCGCTCACGTGACGTCGTGCACCACTCCCCAGCAGCGAGGCAACTAATCGGATGCCACTTGTCTCCTGCAGCCTATCGTGACTCCCGCTGGGGCCGCGCCTCCGCTCCGCCTCTTGTTCTATTGGCCCAGGCCAGTACTTATACCCTGCTCATGCTCAGAGTCATTGCTGAGCATAACTACGTAGTTGTAGCTTTGTGCTCCTGCGTCTGTTGTGCCTTGCACTTGTCTCGCTCTCTCTTGGTAAACAGATAGTTAGGGAGATAAGCCAGACGAGAGAGGAGCACGGGAGAGATAACTTGGCACATATATAAACTCTAGCGCATCCAACATTAATCAGACAGGACACACAATAGTAATAGGGAAAGACCCATTAACGGACAGTAGGCACACAAAGTTACACACACAAGGGACATTGAGGCCAGATCCACAAAAGGGTGCTAAGCTTTACCTCCCCTCGGCTCCCATTCATATAAATGCAGGCATATTATTAGAACTAGTGAGGGGTGAGGGCTGAGGCCAAATGTGAGTAAGAACTCAGAGAGAGCACGAGGCGGGGCGTGGAAGGGCAGCAGAAGCTGCTTACTTTTATTCGTAGTTTGTACATCTGTTTGTGCTGAAATAAAGGCTGCTCTGAAGAGCTGCTGAATTTAATACAACACACCCCTGTTACAGGCACACAGATCCTTTTTTTAAGTGAAACTTCTTTGCTGGCACCTACAGAGTTTTGATAGGAAAAATCCCTTGTGTTTTTACAAAATTCCATGATGGAAGTAACGTCACTGCTGGCAGAAGAGGCCCTCAGGGATGTCAGGGAAGGGAGAGGAAAGACACTGACTGACACGAACACACACACACACACACACACACACACACACACACACACACACACACACACACACACACACACACACACACACACACACACACACTGACTGACACACACACTGACTGACACACACAGACTGACTGACTGACTGACACGAACACACACACACACACACACACACACACACACACACACACACACACACACACACACACACACACACACACACACACACACACACACACACACACACACACACACACACACTGACTGACTGACTGACTGACACACACACACACACACACACACACACACACACACACACACACACACACACACACACACACACACACACACACACACACTGACTGACACACACAGACTGACTGACTGACTGACACGAACACACACACACACACACACACACACACACACACACACACACACACACACACACACACACACACACACACACACACACACACACACACACACACACACACACACACACACACACACACACACACACACACACTGACTGACACAAACACACACACACACACACACACACACACACACACACACACACACACACACACACACACACACACACACACACACACACACACACACACACACACACACACACACACTGACTGACACACACACACATACACACAGACTGACACACACACACACACACACACATACACACTCACAGACTGACATTCACACACACACTGACACTCATACGAACACTGAGTGACATACACAACACACACACTGACTGACTGACACACACACACACACACACACACACACTGACTGACTGACACACACACACACACACACACACACACACACACACACACACACACACACACACACACACACACACACACACACACACACACACACACACACACACACACACACACACACACACACACACACACAGACACACACACGGAATTAATTTTTAGCATGTACTGTATCATTAATATCTGTGCTCCAAAAAGTTTGACCAACATTTTGTTTGCTGTTGAAGGTGCATATTGAGAATAAGTTAGTACAAGCGAGCACATTGCACAATTCAATTGGAATTTTATGAGTGTCAGTTTGAAGCCAAAAAGGCCATTTACAATCCTTCCTACATTGGCCTCATTGTCTTGGCTTTTAGCCTCCTTTCAAAGCAAACAGACCTTGTCTACGAACGTGAGTCCCATAAGGCTTCATTCATTCTTCCTACATTTTAGCTTTGGAGCACTTCTCACAGCCCTGAATTGGTGCGTCCGGCTCTGGAGAAATCCCTGAAGGACCTTCAGCTGGAATATCTGGACCTGTATATTATTCACATGCCCATAGAGCTGAAGGTAACTTTATGTTGTATCTAGTTCCTCTTAGGACCCAAGTGAACTAATGACAGTGATCCAGCTAAATGTGACACTTTTTAGCTTTCAAAAACAGAGCCCTGTTTCTGTGGAGGTGTACCTATTGTGGCTGTTTCAGCATCATATAGTCTTATGAACTAATTATTGTATGTGTTCACATGGTTACTGCAGTATGTGTAACCTCTTTCCCACTAATGAAGGCAACACATTCCTTCTGTACAGTATATAGAGGACATCAGAATGTATCAGTAGAAATGCTGCAGTGCACATTCACTGGTGGGTTTGCTTTATTTACCGCACTTTCAGCGCAGTAATGTGTTGTGAGAGTGCCTGTATTACATACATTTCATGTAAATAAACCGTATACAAGTATGTATAATCTGAGGCTTTCAAATCACAGAATGATGTTTTCAGTGCAATACTTTTTTTTTTATTTTTAAGCCTGGAGATGATTTGTTTCCTGTGGATGAAAATGGACATTTTATTTATGAAAACACAGATATTCGAGACACCTGGGAGGTGAGCACTGTAATTTAAAGCGACAATCCCTCCTCCAAGGTTTTTTTTTTTTTAACAGCATTTTTTATAGGATAGAAACTGGGGAGTCATCTGGAACTGAACCGGGGGATCGAGATACTGGTGAAGTTGCTAGGTTTAAATCTTCCCTCAGGGGAAACAAAATAGCTAACAGGTGAGGGTTAGCAGTTCTGGTCCAGAATGTATTGCATTAGTGATCATTTTAAAATCAGAAATGTAATTGGTGTGCATTTAAATAGTAGGGACCAGACTGTGAAAAATTATTTGTGAGAACAATAAAATAGTATTAAACAGTGTCAGCACTATGTGCTCTGGTTCTATAAAGGCATTTAAAGAAAAGCATAAATAGCTGATGGGTCTGTGCCCCATTTTCAGCTCAGTCACTGTACATTAGGTGTCTCTATAGAATGGTCATGCTAGCCATGATGGCTACTGGTACAGTGACCCAGAATGGCAGACAGTAGCCATGAAAATCCTGTATGATGAACACAACGAGTCAGCTAATAAAAAGACTTTGGAGCACTTCTCACAGGCCTGAACTGGTGCATCCGGCTCTGGAGAAATTCCTGAAGGACCTTCAGCTGGAATATCTGGACATGTATATTATTCACATGCCCATAGAGCTGATTCGGGTTGATGTTTTAAAATAAAATAAACACACTTTGCTCTGCAAGGTGTCCGCTCTTGCAACTGGTTATTTAGATCTATGTGATGACTTTAGGAATATTGTTGTTTTGTTCTCAGGCGCTGGAGGCGTGTAAAGATGCAGGGCTGGTGAAGTCCATTGGGGTTTCCAACTTTAACCGCAGGCAGCTGGAACTGATCCTCAACAAACCGGGACTGAAGCACAAGCCCGTCTGTAACCAGGTAACCCAGCATTGTACAGTAAATATGCCTCACATTTCGGTGCTTTCCCTGATAAACACCCCCTGAAAATGCATGGTCATTTCAAAATGGCTTTATTTAATGGAAATCTAATAGTCAAAGCAAGACAGTGCTGTTTGGCCGGAGTGCGCAAAAACGTACCTTAATGCGCCCCCCCTGTCTCCTCTCCCCTCCGGCTCACCCGCCCTCCCCTCCTCTCCAATGATGCCGTGCTGTCTTGGTATTTTCCTGAAAAACAGCAGAATGATACATTTTAACGGATGTCTGGCTTACTCACATGCAAATAATATGGTAATGAGCAGTTTACCTAACAATGGAGATCCGAAGACCTCTCCGTTCATGTTAGCACATGTGAATAACAGGTCCTGATATATACTTGTGAGTCTATAGGGAGACTTCTTCCTCCGGTAGAAAGGTAAAGAGAACATTTGCAGGTGCTGTAGGACCTGCAGAAAACGGTTAACCTTGACGTGGTTGCTGCTCATAATTCTTTGGCCAAAGGATGGACCAATTACCCTCACTTATGAGAAGAATAACAGATAGTATTAAACTTAATAATTTGTCATGTTGGACGTAGCATTGGGGCTTCTTTGTCTTTTGCTGTATTCATAATTCATTATGTACCATAAGCACATTCTGCTGTCTTTTTTTCCGGAGAGAACAGACATTATGTAACCCTGCGGTCATAGGCGCTTCATTTCTTCTCTCTGCAGGTAGAATGTCACGTGTATTTCAATCAGGGCAAACTGCTGGAGTTCTGCAAGTCAAAGAACATTTTGCTAGTGGCATTCAGTGCGCTGGGATCCAGCAGAGATGAGGCTTGGTAAGAGGCAACTTGCTCCTGTGCTTTTTTTATGGTATCTTTAATTGAGCAAATACTAGAACCGAGTTATACTGTATGTACAAAGCATTGAAGACCTCACAGGTCTTTCTGTCATGTGACACACTATATATGAAGAACTCTTTTGTTTGTCCATTTAGAGATATCACAGCCCACAATCAATCTACTCTTCTTGGCCAATATATAGGAGAGGGAGTGGCTCTGTGATTAAAGACACTGATTGACACTGAGAGTTTGAAGCATGGGAGCCTGGTTCAATTCCCGGTGTCAGCTCCTTGTGACCTTGGGCAAGTCACTTTATCTCCTTGTGTCTCAAGCACCAAAACCATAGATTGTAAGCTCTACAGGACAGAGACCTGTGCCTGCAAAATGTCTCTGTAAAGAACATTAATATGGCTACTAGAACGTTGCACATTGCTATACTTCCAGAGACTATCCAAATGGGAAACTATAGACCACTTACCTGATTTGAAGAAGACCACATGATTGTCTGTACTTGTTGGAGGGGCGTATGTATCACCTTGAACAGTTCCTATTTGTGTATACAGTACAGACCAGCTTCCCAATCTTAACTCCACCCCTTCTATGGCTTGTATATTCTCAGGCTCTCGCCTACTGCATAAGCTTTTTGCAGCACCCCACAGATATACTATATTTGGGGCAAATGTCTTTGTCCCTTATCCGGTAAAATATTCTGGTGACTCCCAGCTTTTCACCTTTCCCCATAGAGTGTCAGTGCCACTTTGGCTGTGTATGCCACAGTGTGTAGGAATACAGAGAAACGTGTACATGAACAAGTGCGTATATGTGAGTGTTACACTGTCCCAAAGATTGCGGAGAGGTACTAGACTCTTGGGTATTGGGGCGGAAGACAAGGAAAGTGGAAAGCAGTAGAATGCCCCAGGAATGTTAGATAGTGGAATGGAGTATAGTTTCTAAAAGTCCACAGTTGTGTTTGAGGCAGCAACATACCCCATGGCTAGTGATGTAGCCTGTCATAATAGGTTGTTTTAAAAAAAAATGTCACTCCTGAACTTTCCATCTGTTTAATCATCAGATTAAGTGGTAACTCTTCACAACATTGAGTAGTCTTCCACTGGAGGTCCATCTTTAATAACGTTCACCATAATTTCCAATTTGGTAAGTAGACTGGTTAGCTCTTGGGATTCCTCTTTTCCAGGATAGACCAAAATTCTCCCGTCCTCCTTGAGGATCCTGTATTGAATGCAATCGCTAAAAATTACAGCCGGACCCCTGCTCAGGTGGCTATGCGGTACCTGCTTCAGCGTGGCATTGTTGTTCTTGCAAAGAGTTTCAACCCAACCCGGATCAAACAAAATTTCCAGGTAATAAGAAAGAAAGACTGTGAATTGTGGACCTCTGGTGAACTTCACAGTCTTAGAACGTTATGAGATCTATCTATAAAAAAAAATAATTTTTCACCAAAACAATAAAACGGTTGTTACATTTGGTGCAGAGGAAGGAATATTGAATGGAAAAACATTTGTCATTTGTGTTTTCAGGTCTTTGGCTTCCACCTGTCTGCAGAAGATATGAAAACCATTGACGGACTCAACAAGAATATGCGTTATGATACAGCAGCAATGTGAGCAATGATATTGGTGATCCCGTTGACTTTAGTCAGGGGGAATTGATGATTCTGTATTTAAAGAGGGTGATCCTTCTCCAGTCTGGGAAGTTATCTGATAAGAGAGCGATTGATGAAAATGAAGGTGATATCCTCACCATGAGGGGGAGTTAAAAAGTATGCATTATTGTGTTCCCTTGTGCGTTCCTACAATTTTTTTTTTTTACATAAGTACACTTTTATTCATCTACTTCACACACTTTGCAAATTGACAATATAGGGAAAATTAAGTACAAATAATGGGGATAAGAGGGGAAATTAATTAATAACATAAGGAATAGATAGGATTTGCCCCAATGAGCTTACAATGTATTGTAAGTGACGTATTAGAAAAAAGTACAGTCAGGAAGGGCCAAGTGCACCTGGAATCAGTAGTAAAGGTGTAGGTCATTTAACGAGATTCTTCTTTTACGAGGGAGATTTTCAGCTGGGTTTTGCAAACAGATAGTGAAGGTGCTTGACGAATAGAGAGATTGGCGAAAAATGTTTGAGACATGAAAGGACGGTAGAGGTGAAAGATGCAAGGATGAGACATTCTTGGTTGGAGAGCAAGAGGCGAGTAGGCGTGTAACGAGTGATATATGGAGGTTAAGAGGAGTGCAGAGTCTAAAAGGGAAAGAGGAGAATTCTGTTGTTTATACAGGGAATAGGAAGATAGCTTTCCTGGAACCAGGGTCACGAATGATGTATGAATGATTCCAGTAAGCTCAACTCATGTCCTCCCTCTTCCAAAGCATGACAAGTCCTTAATGTCTTTCTTAATTTTATTGCTGGATTAGAAAACACAGGAACTTGTGGGTGTAGTGTAGGCAGAGAGTGCTTCTCTATGTGGGATGCTTCTATGGGGTTAGACTATGGTAAGAGAGAAAGGCCTTACCAGGGGTGGATGCATACAGGTCTGTACTCACTGTAATCTAGGGTGGAAAAGGAAGTGAGGGGCTGGGGTCACACTAAAGGTTGAGTGGGACTGCACTAACTGTCAGCAAAAGACAGGGGAGAACATGGGAAAGTCCATTAACTGGGAGGACTGGAGAAGCTGCAGTAGCAGTTCACTGATTATGTGCTCAGAGGCAAGAAATGCAACATTGTTGCATGTTACACAGGCACAGTGTGTGTATGTGGAACCAATGCCTGCAGCTGAACTTAAGGAGCTGACAAGCAGAAGGGGGGTCGGGCAGGAATGTGATTCTTGTTCCATGACAATAGCAGAGAGATTTCAAGAGATCAGAAGCAGATACAAGTCTAGAATAGCTGCAATACTTGTACCGTATAATATTCAGGCTCTTTGCAAAAAATCGTGGGGATTTGTATGAGGCACATAGATAAAAATCTGCCTTGTTCTCTGTCTTTGTATCGTATAGATCATCTCTCCCCATTTCATGGGGTATTTCCTGTTATTTAGCAGGGGGGGGGGGAGGCAACAAACATCTGAGTATGAGTTCCCCTAACCTACATTCTCAGCGATAACCAAATACAAAAATCAGTGGAAGATAAAGACATGGCCATCATTTTTCTCTAAGATCTCTATGATAGTTTTAACATGTTGGTGCATATGCTGTAAATAGTTCTACCAGTATTAATAATCAATACATCTTGTCATTATTTCCTTAGGTGGAAGGACCACCCCAAGTACCCTTTCCATGATGAATATTAAGAAGCCACAACTTGATTTCCAAATTCATTTCCTGTACCATGAGCTGCCAGGGTAAACACCAGTCACTTAGATTGTAAGCTCTTTGGGGCAGGGAATAACATTATGTATTACAGCACATCTCATGTCTTGCATCTTGTTACTGCTGTGAAGCATTCTGTACATGGATGGCGCTATACAAATAAAGATACAAATAAAACATACTATAGTTGTCATTCATTGGGTATCATGACATGGAGCAGTGACTGCCATTTTCAATAGACAAATGATGCATAAAGTATTCAGCAGAAAACATCAAACCTCTGGCCTCACTGCCCAATCATAGCCACACACTGCCTCACTGCCCAATCATAGCCACACACTGCCTCACTGCCCAATCATAGCCACACACTGCCTCACTGCCCAATCATAGCCACACACTGCCTCACTGCCCAATCATAGCCACACACTGCCTCACTGCCCAATCATAGCCACACACTGCCTCACTGCCCAATCATAGCCACACACTGCCTCTGCCCAATCATAGCCACACACTGCCTCGCTGCCCAATCATAGCCACACACTGCCTCACTGCCCAATCATAGCCACACACTGCCTCACTGCCCAATCATAGCCACACACTGCCTCACTGCCCAATCATAGCCACACACTGCCATTAAGAAGCCCGGTGCCGTAGCCATTAAGTATATTTATAGGGTCTGTTTTAACACACTGAGCCTGTGGTGTAGCAGGTAAGGAATTGGTTTAGCATATGAAAGGTCCCGAGTTCAATTCCTGCATGTGCATTATATAAAATGTATTCATTCATGTTCAACCTTCACATGGTGAAGGAGTGTGTGTGTATGTGTCCGTTAGCAATAAAGCATTGAATGTTTAAACAAACAAACAAACAAAAAAAGGAGATGTTTTTAAATTGGGAGCCAAGTTGCAGCAGATCGCACTATAATGGGGTTGAGCTGTATACACGCGTCTATTACCTACCCCTTGCTTACATATTAAATACATTTTACAGAAAGCCCTATACCCCTCATACAGTATATATCTCCCACACCCTTCATAAACCAACCCCTTCTAAATACCCCCACCCCACCAATATAATAACTCCTACTCCATTAAGGCATTCAATCTTACCCCATTAGCATTAACTCCTACCCTACTAACATAATAACTGTGTCCTTTATCTTTGGTTCAAGAAATGGTCTTCCATGGCCACTTCTGGACATCGTACATCTCCGGTTACAAAAAGTCTCAGATATCAGGAACCTGTAAAAGTTAAGTGCATCGGGGAGAAAAGAAATTTCAGGGTTTCCGGTACATTGTGTCCAAATGGGGCTCTACTCCATGTATCCAAATCCATCCTTCACCTGGGGAGAGAATCAGTATCAATTTCTTGGCAATGATATCTGTTTGTGCATATTTACCTGCATTTCCTTTGTATACTTTACATTGATCTTTATATACTGTACACTGTGCTTGGGATACCTTTCTTTGGCTTTTGTGACCTAGGAGTTTGTGTAACAAGTTTCTACACTATAATAATGGTATTGCTGAATTTCTTTAAAATGTCAAAATTACCTTCCTTTCTGAATGTTTTACCATTACCAATCCCAAGTAATCCTAACTAATCCTAACTATTAATCATATGCATCCCTCCTTCAACAAACATGTACATGTATATGGTCTAACCATGTTTGCTGTGGCAAAATACACATTTTTCCTGAACTGTTTTTTTTCCCACTGTTGTAGTCTGTAAATTTGCAGTTGCTGCGGTTTGAAAATTAAACAGAACCGGCTAATTTAGGAAAATAGACAGTCATCAGTTTCCCTGTCATGAGTACGAACAGAGAAACCTTAATTGTATTTCACTAGACTCTGCTGTGTTAAAAGAAAGAAATAATAATATGCCTTCTTTTGTAGGGACCTAGAGACATATGGGCCTATGCTATGTGCATTCATAAGGCACTTATCGAGCTACCAAAATGCCAACTGCTATTCAGTAAGCCTCCATAAGTGGGCGACAAAGGCATGAATTGCCAAAAATTTCAGCTGTCATAAAAAAAATCGCCAGGTGAGCGGCGATAAGCCACTTATCGGCAGGTTCTGAAACTCGTGCAATTCTTAGCCGCGATTAGGTTATAGAGGCCCATCGCGGCTCAAGAATGGCGAGTTTCTCCCCAAATCCTCACGCCAGGAAAGGTTGGCGTGAGGCTGGTGAGAAACTGCGGAGAGGCGGCAATATAGGACTTAGACATTTTTTTGCTTTTTTCATCCATCGGATTGATGCCGGGAGTCTCTGGAGCCGATATCCATTAATATCAGCACTGGAGATCCCAGCATGAATCCCATGCATTAAAAATAAATTTACAGGCAACATAGCGACTAACCACTAAGGCAATGAAGGGATTAACCCCTCCCGCTACCCTCCAAGGGCCAAATACCCCCTTTACCCACCTCCGCCTCGCACAACAAACACTTATACCCACCTCCTCTACCCACACATGTGTCAGGAATCGGCGTTCTCCACGCTCCTCACACAGAGCACTCCCTCCCCGCAGGGAGCCCCTGGACACACAAAACAATCCTGCCTTACCGGCCTCCACGGCTCCCTGCCCCTGCCGCCGTCGCGGGATCACTCCCCTCGGCGATTCCTCTGTACAGCGCCGCGCGCGCCCACACCCTCCTGCACGCACACCTGCACCATCCACTGGCTCGGTTCACGCGCGTACACGAGTTACGGAGCATGCTCAGTCTGCACCCTCTTCTTCTCGTCCCCCGGACCTCAGGCTCCGCCCCCGCACACTGCACGAGCATACTCAGGTTACCAACAAGACTCACCTGGCCTGTTATGCCTGCACCAATCTGCAGTGTCTCCCTGTAGCTTTTCCTGTCCCGCCTCCGTTCCTAATTGGACCTTCCTGTTTTATCTAGCTCCTCTCTGCTCTCAGTCTTTGCTCGACATAGTCTCTGTATGGAAGTACTTCTGGATTCTCTCAGTGTTTTCACAGGTTCTGACGCGGCTTGTACGACTACCCCCTCTGGCTCTCGATCTCGGCACTCCTTGGACAACGCTCATTCTGGTAACCCCTTGAACACGGCTTGGACTACGACCTATCTCCACTCTCCACTCCCTGACTTCGGCAAGGCATCCTTCACTCTATCTCTACAACCGGTACCGGCAAGTATTGTCTACCTTACTACACCTGGCCTGGCAATACTTTATACCACACTCCGGACACGCTCCCTTTGCTGCGGGTGCGTGTATTACCACTTCCCCCTTCAGCTCAGGGGACGGGTCTGGTCTGCGGGCAGCACCGGCGTAACATTATGTCGAGCCCACAAGACGCAGACCAGACCGAACTTCAACAGTTTCTCTCCAATCTGTTTAAAAAAAACCAGGCTATGGCGGATCAAATTGTGGCCCTTACACGCCAGGTCGCAGTACTCTCAGACCGAGTACCGACCGCGACCTCGCCAGATGTAAGCCCCCACTCCGCAAGCGCAGTTAGCAGCTCAGATGTTACTATTCCTCCCCCCAAGCCTTATGCAGGTGAACCGCAAGATTGTAGGGGTTTCCTAAACCAGTGTGAGGTGCAGTTTGAAATGGCTCCCCATCTCTACAATACTGATCGCAAGAAGGTAGCCTACATTTATAACCTCCTCACTGGCAGCGCCCTGGCTTGGGCTTCGCCGGAGTGTGAGCGACGTTCTGACCTTACCCAAGATTACCCGGCATTTAAAGCCGAGTTCCAACGAGTATTCGATTCCCCCGCTCGTCAGGAGATGGCATCTGTTTCTCTCCTCCAGATCACTCAGGGACGGCGGATGGTGACACAGTATGCTGTGGAATTCCGGACTCTAGCAGCCGAGACTAACTGGGGACAAGAGGCTCTCGTCAAGCCCATCAAGGACGAACTCTCTCGCCAATCCAGGCCGGATCAACTGGAGGTCCTGATTGATTTGGCCGTCCGAGTGGACCAACGCATCCAGGTACGCTGCTCAGAGCGTCAGCGCACTCGCTTCCATAACTTTCAAGTTCCGTTCTCCAGTACTCTCAGCAGCACTACTGCTCCCCCAAGTGCTACCACACCTCTTCGTCCTGCACTGGAGTTGCCAGAGCCAGTGCAATTGGGGGTACAACGCATCCGCACACCAATACGGCAGTTCTGCCACGCCGGGGGATTGTGTTTCTACTGCGGATCCATGGAACATCTGGTTCGGGAGTGTCCACTGTGTCCGGGATACGGGAACACCCAGTGAGTACAGAGGGGCTCTCTCTGGGTGTAATGTCTCCACGTCCCCTTCATAAAAATGAACTCCCTAAGAAACTTACATTTCCAGTCTTCCTTTCAGGCGATAAGTTCAAGACTTCTACCGCCACTTTCATTGACTCAGGAGTTGGAGAAAACTTCGTGGATCTTGAATCCGCCAGGGTAAACCGCATACCACTAGTGAGAAAGAAGGTTCCCATCGCACTCGTCGGTATCGATGGACGTCCTCTTACCCCGGCCCACATCTCCTTAGAGACGGCTCCCTTGCTTCTATCTTCACATCTGCACAAGGAGACCTTAGTTCTCGATGCCATTCACGCTCCTGGGATACCCATCACCCTTGGTCTTCCTTGGCTACAGCTTAACAATCCTCTCATTGACTGGACTTCCTCCGCTCCCATTTCCTGGAGGCCGAGGTCAGGCGAGACTCATCAACTGCTAGCCAATACCTCTGTTCCCGAAGTTATTCTACCTTCCGTTTACCATCAATTCCGGGACGTTTTCAATAAGGTGCAGTCAGACCTCTTGCCGCCACACAGGACTTACGATTGTCCAATCGATCTAGTTCCTGGTTACTCCCTACCCAAGTCCAAGACCTACCCCTTGTCGTTACCAGAATCTCACGCTATGGATGAATATATCCAGGAGAATCTCAAGAAAGGCTTTATTCGTCACTCCAATTCCCCAGCAGGGACTGGGTTTTTGTTCATCAAGAAAAAGGACGGGTCGTTGAGGCCTTGCATCGACTACAGGGGTTTAAACCAGATAACTATTAAAAATCGTTACCCCCTTCCCCTTATTACCGAACTGTTCGATAAATTACAGGGGGCCAAGATTTTTTCCAAGTTGGATCTGCGTGGTGCCTATAACCTGTTGCGCATCAGGAAGGGGGATGAATGGAAGACGGCCTTAAACACGCGTAGTGGACACTACGAATATCTGGTAATGCCTTTCGGCTTACGTAATGCTCCCGCTGTCTTCCAGGATTTCATCAACGACGTCTTTCGTAAGGTACTCAATATTTTTGTTATTGTATACTTGGATGATATCCTGATTTTTTCCAAAGATCTCCAGGACCACATACGCCACACCTCCTACGTCCTTTCCCGTCTCCGGGAACACCATTTGTACGCCAAACTGGAGAAGTGCACCTTTCATCAGACCTCTACTCCGTTCCTGGGGTACATCATTTCCGATGAGGGGTTTATGATGGACTCCGGTAAACTTCAAGCAGTCACTGAATGGCCAAGACCCAACTCTCTCAAGGCCATACAACGTTTTTTAGGGTTCGCTAATTATTATCGTAAGTTTATACAGAGTTTTTCCACCATTGTGGCACCCCTTACTGCGCTCATCAAAAAAGGAGCTGATCCTTCTGCTTAGTCATCCGAGGCCATCTCCGCCTTCGAGACAATCAAGGAAGCCTTTATATCCGCACCTATTCTCCGTCATCCCGACATTGAACTTCCCTTCGTCCTGGAGGTCGACGCTTCTGATTGCGGCGCAGGTGCTGTTCTTTCTTAGAGACCCACGCCCCAAGATAAGTTACATCCCTGTGCATATTTTTCCAAGAAATTCTCGTCTGCCGAGAGGAACTATGACGTGGGTAACAGGGAACTTCTGGCCGTGAAGATGGCTCTTCAAGAGTGGAGACACCTGCTGGAGGGGTCGAAAGAGCCGTTTACTATTCTCACGGACCACAAGAACCTTCTTTACATAGAGAACGCTCGACGCCTTGGTCCACGACAGGCTCATTGGGCCCTTTTTTTCCCCCCGATTCGATTTTCACCTTTCCTATATCCCCGGGACCAAGAACGTTAAGGCAGACGGACTCTCCCGAATACATTCTTCTGAAGAGAGGCCAGAGGAATCTTTGGAGACTATCCTTCCACATGAGAGGATTCTCGCCACGTCTTCTTTTAAGAATCTTGACAAGATTTTGCACTCCCAGAGACGCATTCCCAAGGACTTGGTCGTTCCCGACAACAAACTCTTTGTACCTTCCAAATTTGTTCCAGAGGTCCTGTCTTGGGGTCACTCCTCTAAATCTGCAGGTCATCCAGGTTTTAAGAAGACTACTGATCTCATTCGTCGGAATTTCTGGTGGCCAAGGATGTCTCAAGATATTCTGGAGTTTACCCGCGCCTGTCCCACGTGCGCTCAAAGCAAGACTCTCCGTCAAAAGCCTCAGGGTTTTCTGTTACCCCTTCCAGTTCCCGACCGCCCCTGGTCCCACATTTCGATGGACTTCATCGTGGAGTTGCCCAGGTCCAGAGGAATGAACACTATCTTGGTGGTCGTGGACAGGTTCTCAAAGATGTCCCATTTCATTCCACTTAAAGGATTACTCACCTCCCCCGCCCTTGCTGATATCTTTACGGAGCAGATTTTCCGGATTCATGGGATCCCTTCGTCCATTGTTTCTGACAGAGGTTCTCAGTTCGTATCCAAATTTTGGAGAGCTTTCACGAAGAGATTGGGCATCTCTTCTTCTTTCTCTTCCGCCTATCATCCTCAGTCCAATGGACAAACAGAGAGAATCAATCAATCCCTGGAGAAGTACCTGAGATGTTTCATATCCGATTTCCAGGATGATTGGGCTCAACTCTCCTCTTGGGCAGAGTATGCCGTCAATTCTTCCAAAAACGAGTCCACCCGGGAGTCGCCCTTCTTTATAAATTATGGGTTCCACCCTCCCTGTCTTCCCATCCCCAACATTCCTTCTGGACTACCAGCTGTAGATGAACGCATTTCTTCCCTCCAAACCGCATGGTCCAGGATTCAGTCTACCCTTCTCAACTCCTCCCGCAGGTCGAAACTAAAGGCCGATCGTCGTCGGCGTTCGGCGCCCATTTACAAACCAGGGGATTTGGTATGGCTCTCAACTAAGAATATCCACCTCAAGGTACCATCTCCTAAACTGGCACCCAAGTTCCTGGGTCCCTTCCCTATTTGTGAACAAATCAATCCCGTGGCATTCCAGCTCCAACTACCACCCAGAATGAAGATTCCCAATGTCTTTCATGTGTCCCTCTTAAAACCATTTATCTCCAGTCACTTCTTTCCGGATCAGACTCGTAAACCGGATCCCATTACTGTACAAAATAACGAGGAATACGAGGTTCACTCTCTTTTGGATTCTCGCCTATCCAGGGGTCAGCTCCAGTTCTTGGTGCAGTGGAAGGGCTTTGGCCCTGAAGAGAGATCCTGGGTTCCTTCAAAGGACATTCATGCCCCGGCTCTTCTTAAGTCCTTCAGGAAAAAGTTTCCAGAGAAACCGTTCTTGGACCGTCCTGAGGCCGTTCCTGAAGAGGGGGGTACTGTCAGGAATCGGTGTTCTCCACGCTCCTCACACAGAGCACTCCCTCCCCGCAGGGAGCCCCTGGACACACAAAACAATCCTGCCTTACCGGCCTCCACGGCTCCCCGCCCCTGCCACCGTCGCGGGATCACTCCCCTCGGCGAGTCCTCTGTACAGCGCCGCGCGCGCCCACGCCCTCCTGCACGCACACCTGCACCATCCACTGGCTCGGTTCACGCGCGTACACGAGTTACAGAGCATGCTCAGTCTGCACACTCTTCTTCCCGTCCCCCGGACCTAAGGCTCCGCCCCCGCACACTGCACGAGCATACTCAGGTTACCAACAAGACTCACCTGGCCTGTTATGCCTGCACCAATCTGCAGTGTCTCCCTGTAGCTCTTCCTGTCCCGCCTCCGTTCCTAATTGGACCTTCCTGCTTTATCTAGCTCCTCTCTGCTCTCAGTCTTTGCTCAACATAGTCTCTATATGGAAGTACTTCTGGATTCTCTCAGTGTTTTCTCAGGTTCTGACGCGGCTTGTACGACTACCCCCTCTGGCTCTCGATCTCGGCACTCCTTGGACAACGCTCACTTTGGTAACCCGTTGAACATGGCTTGGACTACGACCTATCTCCACTCTCCACACCCTGACCTTGGCAAGGCATTCATCACTCTATCTCTACAACCGGTACCGGCAAGTATTGTTTACCTTACTACACCTGGCCTGGCAACACTTTATACCACACTCTGGACACGCTCCCTTTGCTGCGGGTGCATGTATTACCACTTCCCCCTTCAGCTCAGGGGACGGTCTGGTCTGCGGGCAGCACCGGCGTAACAACATGATTGATACCAGAGACCGAAGGTGTCCTCAGATGGTGTCCTCAGGTGTCTGGGGGCCCTCGGGTTGTCCCCACGGGTGTCCAGTGGTCCCCAGGTTGTCCCTGCGGGTGCCTGGGAGTCCTCAGTTGATCCCCACTGGCCTGCGGTACCAATCTGTGAAAAAAAAAATAATGAAATAAATACATCCCCCCAAACACATACAGTATAGTAATGGGCAAAATAACTATTAACCAGATATGGATACCGGATCAAGGGTTACACCAAGGAATACCCTCTACTAGGGATGGATACCGTGCTTTCCAAGAATAAAAGTTATACATTTCTCACTGAAGATTTCGAAAAGTATAAAAGAGGGGACTGTTGAAATGGACTTGGGGTCTCTGAAGAAGAATTATTAGCTATATTCAGAATCCCTTTTGTCTGTCATGTCAAGTCTCAAAAAATGTGTTTGTTTGTAAGGATGAGTTTAGCTGACAGTAGATTTTCACTCCGACCTGTGGCTCAACGCCCAGAATTATAGTGATAAGAATAAAACGTATTCTGTTGTTGTACAGAATTATA